>NW_027526648.1:0-182471 GCF_052857255.1 Amblyomma americanum | reverse complement strand
GAACTGCGCGAAAACTTGTATACCGGCTCAAAACAACGGGATACATCGTTTTAGATCGTAACTAGCAAGATTCACGAGCATCGATTTTACAAGTCGTCGGAGAGTCCACGAGAGAAAGGTGTAAACTTTTTCTCTCAGAACTGCGCGAAAACTTGTAATCCGGCTCAAAACAACGGGATACATCGTTTTAGGTCTAAACTAGCAATATTCACGAGCATCGATTTTACAAGTCGTCGAAGAGTAGACGAGAGAAAGGTGTAAACTTTTTCTCTCCGAACTGCGCCAAAACTTGTATTCCGGCTCAAAAAAAATGGGATTCATCGTTTTAGATCGAAACTAGCAAGATTCACGAGCATCGATTTTACAAGTCTTCGAAGAGTAGACGAGAGAAAGGTGTAAATTTTTTCTCTCAGAACTGCGCGAAAACTTGTATTCCGGCTCAAAACAACGGGATACATCGTTCTAGGTCGAAACTAGCAATATTCACGAGCATCGATTTTACAAGACGTCGAATAGTAGACGAGAGAAAGGTGTAAACTTTTTCTCTCAGAACTGCGCGAAAACTTGTATTCCGGCTCAAAACAACGGTATACATTGTTTTAGCTCGAAACTAGCAAGATTCACGAGCATCGATTTTACAAGTCGTCGGAGAGTCCACGAAAGAAAGGTGTAAATTTTTTCTCTCAGAACTGCGCGAAAACTTGTATTCCGGCTCAAAACAACGGGATACATCGTTCTAGGTCGAAACTAGCAATATTCACGAGCATCGAGTTTACAAGACGTCGAATAGTAGACGAGAGAAAGGTGTAAACTTTTTCTCTCAGAACTGCGCGAAAACTTGTATTCCGGCTCAAAAAAAACGGGATACATCGTTTTAGATCGAAACTAGCAAGATTCACGAGCATCGATTTTACAAGTCCTCGAAGAGTAGACGGGAGAAAGGCGTAAACTTTTTCTCTCAGAACTGCGCGAAAACTTCTATTCCAGCTGAAAACAACGGGATACATCGTTGTTGATTGAAACTCGCAAGATATACGAGCATTGATTTTACAAGTCGTCGAAGAGTAGACGAGAGAAAGGTGTAAACTTTTTCTCTCAGAACTGCGCCAAAACTTGTATTCGGGCTCAAAACAACGGGATACATCGTTTTAGATCGAAACTAGCAAGATTCACGGGCATCGATTTTACAAGTCTTCGAAGAGTAGACGAGAGAAAAATTTAAAGTTTTTCTCTCAAAACTGCGCGAAAACTTGTATTCCGGCTCAAAACAACGGGATACATCGTTTTAGGTCGAAACTAGCAAGATTCACGAGCATCGATTTTACAAGTCGTCGAAGAGTAGACGAGAGAAAGGGGTAAACTTTTTCTCTCAGAACTGCGCGAAAACTTGTATTCCGGCTCAAAACAACGGGGGTACATCGTTTTAGATCGTAACTAGCAAGATTCACGAGCATCGATTTTACAAGTCGTCGGAGAGTCCACGAAAGAAACGTGTAAATTTTTTCTCTCA
The DNA here is from genome assembly GCF_052857255.1 of Amblyomma americanum. NCBI lineage: Eukaryota > Metazoa > Arthropoda > Arachnida > Ixodida > Ixodidae > Amblyomma > Amblyomma americanum. The sequence continues at coordinate 180,961 of NW_027526648.1, read as the reverse complement.
GAACTGCGCGAAAACTTGTATTCCGGCTCAAAACAACGAGATACATCGTTCTAGGTCGAAACTAGCAATATTCACGAGCATCGATTTTACAAGACGTCGAATAGTAGACGAGAGAAAGGTGTAAACTTTTTCTCTCAGAACTGCGCGAAAACTTGTATTCCGGCTCAAAAAAAAACGGGATACATCGTTTTAGATCGAAACTAGCAAGATTCACGAGCATCGATTTTACAAGTCCTCGAAGAGTAGACGGGAGAAAGGCGTAAACTTTTTCTCTCAGAACTGCGCGAAAACTTCTATTCCAGCTGAAAACAACGGGATACATCGTTGTAGATTGAAACTCGCAAGATATACGAGCATTGATTTACAAGTCGTCGAAGAGTAGACGAGAGAAAGGGGTAAACTTTTTCTCTCAGAACTGCGCGAAAACTTGTATTCCGGCTCAAAACAACGGGGTACATCGTTTTAGATCGTAACTAGCAAGATTCACGAGCATCGATTTTACAAGTCGTCGGAGAGTCCACGAAAGAAAGGTGTAAATTTTTTCTCTCAGAACTGCGCGAAAACTTGTATTCCGGCTCAAAACAACGGGATACATCGTTCTAGGTCGAAAATAGCAATATTCACGAGCATCGATTTTACAAGACGTCGAATAGTAGACGAGAGAAAGGTGTAAACTTTTTCTCTCAGAACTGCGCGAAAACTTGTATTCCGGCTCAAAAAAAACGGGATACATCGTTTTAGATCGAAACTAGCAAGATTCACGAGCATCGATTTTACAAGTCCTCGAAGAGTAGACGGGAGAAAGGCGTAAACTTTTTCTCTCAGAACTGCGCGAAAACTTCTATTCCAGCTGAAAACAACGGGATACATCGTTGTAGATTGAAACTCGCAAGATATACGAGCATTGATTTTACAAGTCGTCGAAGAGTAGACGAGAGAAAGGTGTAAACTTTTTCTCTCAGAACTGCGCCAAAACTTGTATTCGGGCTCAAAACAACGGGATACATCGTTTTAGATCGAAACTAGCAAGATTCACGAGCATCGATTTTACAAGTCGTCGAAGAGTACTTGAGAGAAAGTTGGGAACTTTTTCTCTTAGAACTGCGCGAAAACTTGTATTGCGGCTCAAAACTACGGCATACGTTGTTTTAGCTCGAAACTAGAAAGTTTCACGAGCATCGATTTTACAAGTTGTCGAATACTAGACGAGAGAAAGGTGTGAACTTTTTCTCAGAACAGCGCAAAAACTTGTATTCCGGCTCAAAACAACGGGATTCATCGTTTTAGATCGAAACTAGCAAGATTCACGAGCATCAATTTTACAAGTCCTCGAAGAGTAGACGAGAGAAAGGTGTAAACTTTTTCTCTCAGAACTGCGCGAAAACTTGTATTCCGGCTCAAAACAATGGTATACATTGTTTTAGCTCGAACCTAGCAAGATTCACGAGCATCGATTTTACAAGTTGTCGAATACAAGACGAGAGAAAGGTGTGAACTTTTTCTCAGAACAGCGCAAAATCTTGTATTCCGGCTCAAAACAACGGGATTCATCGTTTTAGATCGAAACTAGCAAGATTCACGAGCATCAATTTTACAAGTCGTCGGAGAGTCCACGAGAGAAAGGTGTAAACTTTTTCTCTCAGAACTGCGCGAAAACTTGTAATCCGGCTCAAAACAACGGGATACATCGTTTTAGGTCTAAACTAGCAATATTCACGAGCATCGATTTTACAAGTCGTCGAAGAGTAGACGAGAGAAAGGTGTAAACTTTTTCTCTCCGAACTGCGCCAAAACTTGTATTCCGGCTCAAAAAAAATGGGATTCATCGTTTTAGATCGAAACTAGCAAGATTCACGAGCATCGATTTTACAAGTCTTCGAAGAGTAGACGAGAGAAAGGTGTAAACTTTTTCTCACAGAACTGCGCGAAAACTTGTATTACGGCTCAAAACAACGAGATACATCGTTTTAGATCGAAACTAGCAAGATTCACGGGCATCGATTTTACAAGTCTTCGAAGAGTAGACGAGAGAAAGGTTTAAAGTTTTTCTCTCAAAACTGCGCGAAAACTTGTATTCCGGCTCAAAACAACGGGATACATCGTTTTAGGTCGAAACTAGCAAGATTCACGAGCATCGATTTTACAAGTCGTCGAAGAGTAGACGAGAGAAAGGGGTAAACTTTTTCTCTCAGAACTGCGCGAAAACTTGTATTCCGGCTCAAAACAACGGGGTACATCGTTTTAGATCGTAACTAGCAAGATTCACGAGCATCGATTTTACAAGTCGTCGGAGAGTCCACGAAAGAAAGGTGTAAATTTTTTCTCTCAGAACTGCGCGAAAACTTGTATTCCGGCTCAAAACAACGGGATACATCGTTCTAGGTCGAAACTAGCAATATTCACGAGCATCGATTTTACAAGACGTCGAATAGTAGACGAGAGAAAGGTGTAAACTTTTTCTCTCAGAACTGCGCGAAAACTTGTATTCCGGCTCAAAAAAAACGGGATACATCGTTTTAGATCGAAACTAGCAAGATTCACGAGCATCGATTTTACAAGTCCTCGAAGAGTAGACGGGAGAAAGGCGTAAACTTTTTCTCTCAGAACTGCGCGAAAATTTCTATTCAGCTGAAAACAACGGGATACATCGTTGTAGATTGAAACTCGCAAGATATACGAGCATTGATTTTACAAGTCGTCGAAGAGTAGACGAGAGAAAGGGGTAAACTTTTTCTCTCAGAACTGCGCGAAAACTTGTATTCCGGCTCAAAACAACGGGGTACATCGTTTTAGATCGTAACTAGCAAGATTCACGAGCATCGATTTTACAAGTCGTCGGAGAGTCCACGAAAGAAAGGTGTAAATTTTTTCTCTCAGAACTGCGCGAAAACTTGTATTCCGGCTCAAAACAACGGGATACATCGTTCTAGGTCGAAACTAGCAATATTCACGAGCATCGATTTTACAAGACGTCGAATAGTAGACGAGAGAAAGGTGTAAACTTTTTCTCTCAGAACTGCGCGAAAACTTGTATTCCGGCTCAAAAAAAACGGGATACATCGTTTTAGATCGAAACTAGCAAGATTCACGAGCATCGATTTTACAAGTCCTCGAAGAGTAGACGGGAGAAAGGCGTAAACTTTTTCTCTCAGAACTGCGCCAAAACTTGTATTCCGGCTCAAAAAAATGGGATTCATCGTTTTAGATCGAAACTAGCAAGATTCACGAGCATCGATTTTACAAGTCTTCGAAGAGTAGACGAGAGAAAGGTGTAAACTTTTTCTCACAGAACTGCGCGAAAACTTGTATTACGGCTCAAAACAACGAGATACATCGTTTTAGATCGAAACTAGCAAGATTCACGGGCATCGATTTTACAAGTCTTCGAAGAGTAGACGAGAGAAAGGTTTAAAGTTTTTCTCTCAAAACTGCGCGAAAACTTGTATTCCGGCTCAAAACAACGGGATACATCGTTTTAGGTCGAAACTAGCAAGATTCACGAGCATCGATTTTACAAGTCGTCGAAGAGTAGACGAGAGAAAGGGGTAAACTTTTTCTCTCAGAACTGCGCGAAAACTTGTATTCCGGCTCAAAACAACGGGGTACATCGTTTTAGATCGTAACTAGCAAGATTCACGAGCATCGATTTTACAATTCGTCGGAGAGTCCACGAAAGAAAGGTGTAAATTTTTTCTCTCAGAACTGCGCGAAAACTTGTATTCCGGCTCAAAACAACGGGATACATCGTTCTAGGTCGAAACTAGCAATATTCACGAGCATCGATTTTACAAGACGTCGAATAGTAGACGAGAGAAAGGTGTAAACTTTTTCTCTCAGAACTGCGCGAAAACTTGTATTCCGGCTCAAAAAAAACGGGATACATCGTTTTAGATCGAAACTAGCAAGATTCACGAGCATCGATTTTACAAGTCCTCGAAGAGTAGACGGGAGAAAGGCGTAAACTTTTTCTCTCAGAACTGCGCGAAAACTTCTATTCCAGCTGAAAACAACGGGATACATCGTTGTAGATTGAAACTCGCAAGATATACGAGCATTGATTTTACAAGTCGTCGAAGAGTAGACGAGAGAAAGGGGTAAACTTTTTCTCTCAGAACTGCGCGAAAACTTGTATTCCGGCTCAAAACAACGGGGTACATCGTTTTAGATCGTAACTAGCAAGATTCACGAGCATCGATTTTACAAGTCGTCGGAGAGTCCACGAAAGAAAGGTGTAAATTTTTTCTCTCAGAACTGCGCGAAAACTTGTATTCCGGCTCAAAACAACGGGATACATCGTTCTAGGTCGAAACTAGCAATATTCACGAGCATCGATTTTACAAGACGTCGAATAGTAGACGAGAGAAAGGTGTAAACTTTTTCTCTCAGAACTGCGCGAAAACTTGTATTCCGGCTCAAACAAAACGGGATACATCGTTTTAGATCGAAACTAGCAAGATTCACGAGCATCGATTTTACAAGTCCTCGAAGAGTAGACGGGAGAAAGGCGTAAACTTTTTCTCTCAGAACTGCGCGAAAACTTCTATTCCAGCTGAAAACAACGGGATACATCGTTGTAGATTGAAACTCGCAAGATATACGAGCATTGATTTTACAAGTCGTCGAAGAGTAGACGAGAGAAAGGTGTAAACTTTTTCTCTCAGAACTGCGCCAAAACTTGTATTCGGGCTCAAAACAACGGGATACATCGTTTTAGATCGAAACTAGCAAGATTCACGAGCATCGATTTTACAAGTCGTCGAAGAGTACTTGAGAGAAAGTTGGGAACTTTTTCTCTTAGAACTGCGCGAAAACTTGTATTGCGGCTCAAAACAACGGCATACGTTGTTTTAGCTCGAAACTAGAAAGTTTCACGAGCATCGATTTTACAAGTTGTCGAATACTAGACGAGAGAAAGGTGTGAACTTTTTCTCAGAACAGCGCAAAAACTTGTATTCCGGCTCAAAACAACGGGATTCATCGTTTTAGATCGAAACTAGCAAGATTCACGAGCATCAATTTTACAAGTCCTCGAAGAGTAGACGAGAGAAAGGTGTAAACTTTTTCTCTCAGAACTGCGCGAAAACTTGTATTCCGGCTCAAAACAATGGTATACATTGTTTTAGCTCGAAACTAGCAAGATTCACGAGCATCGATTTTACAAGTTGTCGAATACAAGACGAGAGAAAGGTGTGAACTTTTTCTCAGAACAGCGCAAAATCTTGTATTCCGGCTCAAAACAACGGGATTCATCGTTTTAGATCGAAACTAGCAAGATTCACGAGCATCAATTTTACAAGTCGTCGGAGAGTCCACGAGAGAAAGGTGTAAACTTTTTCTCTCAGAACTGCGCGAAAACTTGTAATCCGGCTCAAAACAACGGGATACATCGTTTTAGGTCTAAACTAGCAATATTCACGAGCATCGATTTTACAAGTCGTCGAAGAGTAGACGAGAGAAAGGTGTAAACTTTTTCTCTCCGAACTGCGCCAAAACTTGTATTCCGGCTCAAAAAAAATGGGATTCATCGTTTTAGATCGAAACTAGCAAGATTCACGAGCATCGATTTTACAAGTCTTCGAAGAGTAGACGAGAGAAAGGTGTAAACTTTTTCTCACAGAACTGCGCGAAAACTTGTATTACGGCTCAAAACAACGAGATACATCGTTTTAGATCGAAACTAGCAAGATTCACGGGCATCGATTTTACAAGTCTTCGAAGAGTAGACGAGAGAAAGGTTTAAAGTTTTTCTCTCAAAACTGCGCGAAAACTTGTATTCCGGCTCAAAACAACGGGATACATCGTTTTAGGTCGAAACTAGCAAGATTCACGAGCATCGATTTTACAAGTCGTCGAAGAGTAGACGAGAGAAAGGGGTAAACTTTTTCTCTCAGAACTGCGCGAAAACTTGTATTCCGGCTCAAAACAACGGGGTACATCGTTTTAGATCGTAACTAGCAAGATTCACGAGCATCGATTTTACAAGTCGTCGGAGAGTCCACGAAAGAAAGGTGTAAATTTTTTCTCTCAGAACTGCGCGAAAACTTGTATTCCGGCTCAAAACAACGGGATACATCGTTCTAGGTCGAAACTAGCAATATTCACGAGCATCGATTTTACAAGACGTCGAATAGTAGACGAGAGAAAGGTGTAAACTTTTTCTCTCAGAACTGCGCGAAAACTTGTATTCCGGCTCAAAAAAAACGGGATACATCGTTTTAGATCGAAACTAGCAAGATTCACGAGCATCGATTTTACAAGTCCTCGAAGAGTAGACGGGAGAAAGGCGTAAACTTTTTCTCTCAGAACTGCGCGAAAATTTCTATTCCAGCTGAAAACAACGGGATACATCGTTGTAGATTGAAACTCGCAAGATATACGAGCATTGATTTTACAAGTCGTCGAAGAGTAGACGAGAGAAAGGGGTAAACTTTTTCTCTCAGAACTGCGCGAAAACTTGTATTCCGGCTCAAAACAACGGGGTACATCGTTTTAGATCGTAACTAGCAAGATTCACGAGCATCGATTTTACAAGTCGTCGGAGAGTCCACGAAAGAAAGGTGTAAATTTTTTCTCTCAGAACTGCGCGAAAACTTGTATTCCGGCTCAAAACAACGGGATACATCGTTCTAGGTCGAAACTAGCAATATTCACGAGCATCGATTTTACAAGACGTCGAATAGTAGACGAGAGAAAGGGTGTAAACTTTTTCTCTCAGAACTGCGCGAAAACTTGTATTCCGGCTCAAAAAAAACGGGATACATCGTTTTAGATCGAAACTAGCAAGATTCACGAGCATCGATTTTACAAGTCCTCGAAGAGTAGACGGGAGAAAGGCGTAAACTTTTTCTCTCAGAACTGCGCCAAAACTTGTATTCCGGCTCAAAAAAAATGGGATTCATCGTTTTAGATCGAAACTAGCAAGATTCACGAGCATCGATTTTACAAGTCTTCGAAGAGTAGACGAGAGAAAGGTGTAAACTTTTTCTCACAGAACTGCGCGAAAACTTGTATTACGGCTCAAAACAACGAGATACATCGTTTTAGATCGAAACTAGCAAGATTCACGGGCATCGATTTTACAAGTCTTCGAAGAGTAGACGAGAGAAAGGTTTAAAGTTTTTCTCTCAAACTGCGCGAAAACTTGTATTCCGGCTCAAAACAACGGGATACATCGTTTTAGGTCGAAACTAGCAAGATTCACGAGCATCGATTTTACAAGTCGTCGAAGAGTAGACGAGAGAAAGGGGTAAACTTTTTCTCTCAGAACTGCGCGAAAACTTGTATTCCGGCTCAAAACAACGGGGTACATCGTTTTAGATCGTAACTAGCAAGATTCACGAGCATCGATTTTACAATTCGTCGGAGAGTCCACGAAAGAAAGGTGTAAATTTTTTCTCTCAGAACTGCGCGAAAACTTGTATTCCGGCTCAAAACAACGGGATACATCGTTCTAGGTCGAAACTAGCAATATTCACGAGCATCGATTTTACAAGACGTCGAATAGTAGACGAGAGAAAGGTGTAAACTTTTTCTCTCAGAACTGCGCGAAAACTTGTATTCCGGCTCAAAAAAAACGGGATACATCGTTTTAGATCGAAACTAGCAAGATTCACGAGCATCGATTTTACAAGTCCTCGAAGAGTAGACGGGAGAAAGGCGTAAACTTTTTCTCTCAGAACTGCGCGAAAACTTCTATTCCAGCTGAAAACAACGGGATACATCGTTGTAGATTGAAACTCGCAAGATATACGAGCATTGATTTTACAAGTCGTCGAAGAGTAGACGAGAGAAAGGGGTAAACTTTTTCTCTCAGAACTGCGCGAAAACTTGTATTCCGGCTCAAAACAACGGGGTACATCGTTTTAGATCGTAACTAGCAAGATTCACGAGCATCGATTTTACAAGTCGTCGGAGAGTCCACGAAAGAAAGGTGTAAATTTTTTCTCTCAGAACTGCGCGAAAACTTGTATTCCGGCTCAAAACAACGGGATACATCGTTCTAGGTCGAAACTAGCAATATTCACGAGCATCGATTTTACAAGACGTCGAATAGTAGACGAGAGAAAGGTGTAAACTTTTTCTCTCAGAACTGCGCGAAAACTTGTATTCCGGCTCAAACAAAACGGGATACATCGTTTTAGATCGAAACTAGCAAGATTCACGAGCATCGATTTTACAAGTCCTCGAAGAGTAGACGGGAGAAAGGCGTAAACTTTTTCTCTCAGAACTGCGCGAAAACTTCTATTCCAGCTGAAAACAACGGATACATCGTTGTAGATTGAAACTCGCAAGATATACGAGCATTGATTTTACAAGTCGTCGAAGACTAGACGAGAGAAAGGTGTAAACTTTTTCTCTCAGAACTGCGCCAAAACTTGTATTCGGGCTCAAAACAACGGGATACATCGTTTTAGATCGTAACTAGCAAGATTCGCGAGCATCGATTTTACAAGTCGTCGGAGAGTCCACGAAAGAAAGGTGTAAATTTTTTCTCTCAGAACTGCGCGAAAACTTGTATTCCGGCTCAAAACAACGGGATACATCGTTCTAGGTCGAAACTAGCAATATTCACGAGCATCGATTTTACAAGACGTCGAATAGTAGACGAGAGAAAGGTGTAAACTTTTTCTCTCAGAACTGCGCGAAAACTTGTATTCCGGCTAAAAAAAAAACGGGATACATCGTTTTAGATCGAAACTAGCAAGATTCACGAGCATCGATTTTACAAGTCCTCGAAGAGTAGACGGGAGAAAGGCGTAAACTTTTTCTCTCAGAACTGCGCGAAAACTTCTATTCCAGCTGAAAACAACGGGATACATCGTTGTAGATTGAAACTCGCAAGATATACGAGCATTGATTTTACAAGTCGTCGAAGAGTAGACGAGAGAAAGGTGTAAACTTTTTCTCTCAGAACTGCGCCAAAACTTGTATTCGGGCTCAAAACAACGGGATACATCGTTTTAGATCGAAACTAGCAAGATTCACGAGCATCGATTTTACAAGTCGTCGAAGAGTACTTGAGAGAAAGTTGGAAACTTTTTCTCTTAGAACTGCGCGAAAACTTGTATTGCGGCTCAAAACAACGGCATACGTTGTTTTAGCTCGAAACTAGAAAGTTTCACGAGCATCGATTTTACAAGTTGTCGAATACTAGACGAGAGAAAGGTGTGAACTTTTTCTCAGAACAGCGCAAAAACTTGTATTCCGGCTCAAAACAACGGGATTCATCGTTTTAGATCGAAACTAGCAAGATTCACGAGCATCAATTTTACAAGTCCTCGAAGAGTAGACGAGAGAAAGGTGTAAACTTTTTCTCTCAGAACTGCGCGAAAAGTTGTATTCCGGCTCAAAAAAACGGGTACATTGTTTTAGATCGAAACTAGCAAGAATCACGAGCATCGATTTTACAAGTCTTCGAAGAGTAGACGAGAGAAAGGTGCAAACTTTTTCTCTCAGAACTGCGCGAAAACTTGTTTTCCGGCTCAAAACAACAGGATACATCGTTTAAGATCGAAACTAGCAAGATTCACGAGCTTCGATTTTACAAGTCGTCGAAGAGTAGACGAGAGAAAGGTGTAAACTTTTTCTCTCAGAACTGCGCGAAAACTTGTATTCCGGCTCAAAACAACGGGATACATCGTTTTAGGTCGAAACTAGCAATATTCACGAGCATCGATTTTACAAGTCGTCGAATAGTAGACGAGAGAAAGGTGTAAACTTTTTCTCTCAGAACTGCGCGAAAACTTGTATTCCGGCTCAAAACAACGGAATACATCGTTTTAGGTCGAAACTAGCGAGATTCACGAGCATCGATTTTATAAGTCGTCGAAGAGTAGACGAGAGAAAGGTGTAAACTTTTTCTCTCAGAACTGCGCGAAAACTTGTATTCTGGCTCAAAACAACGGGATTCATCGTTTTAGATCGAAACTAGCAAGATTCACGAGCATCGATTTTACAAGTCCTCGAAGAGTAGACGAGAGAAAGCTGTAAACTTTTTCTCTCGGAACTTCGCAAAAACTTGTATTCCGGCTCAAAACAACGGAATACATCGTTTTAGATCGAAAGTAGCAAGATTCACGAGCTTCGATTTTACAAGTCGTCGAAGAGTAGACGAGAGAAAGGTGTAAACTTTTTCTTTCAGAACTGCACGAAAATTTGTATTCCGGCTCAAAACAACGGGGTACATCATTTTAGATCCAAACTAGCAAGATTCACGAGCATCGATTTTACAAGTCGTCGAAGAGTACACGAGAGAAAGGTGTAAACTTTTTCTCTCAGAACTGCGCGAAAACTTGTATTCCGGCTCAAAACAACGGGATACATCGTTTTAGGTCGAAACTAGCAAGATTCACGAGCATCGATATTACAAGTCGTCGAATAGTAGACGAGAGAAAGGTGTAAACTTTTTCTCTCAGAACTGCGCGAAATCTTCTATTCCAGCTCAAAACAACGAGATACATCGTTGTAGATCGAAACTAGCAAGATTCACGAGCATCGATTTTACAAGTCGTCAAAGAGTACACGAGAGAAAGGTGTAAACTTTTTCCCTCAGAACTGCGCGAAAAGTTGTATTCCGGCTCAAAACAACGCGATACATCGTTTTAGGTCGAAACTAGCAAGATTCACGAGCATCGATTTTACCAGTCGTCGAGAGTAGACAAGAGAAAGGTGTAAACTTTTTCTCTCAGAACTGCACGAAAACTTGTATTCCGGCTCAAAACAACGGGGTACATCGTTTTAGATCGTAACTAGCAAGATTCACGAGCATCGATTTTACAAGTCGTCGGAGAGTCCACGAGAGAAAGGTGTAAACTTTTTCTCTCAGAACTGCGCGAAAACTTGTATTCCGGCTCAAAACAACGGGATACATCGTTGTAGGTCGAAACTAGCAATGTTCACGAGCATCGATTTTACAAGTTGTCGAATAGTAGACGAGAGAAAGGTGTAAACTTTTCTCTCAGAACTGCGCGAAAAGTTGTATTCCGGCTCAAAACAACAGGATACATCGTTTTAGATCGAAACTAGCAAGATTGACGAGATTCGATTTTACAAGTCGTCGAAGAGTAGACGAGAGAAAGGTGTAAACTTTTTCTCTCAGAACTGCGCGAAAACTTGTATTCCGGCTCAAAACAACGGGATACATCGTTTTAGGTCGAAACTAGCAATATTCACGAGCATCGATTTTACAAGTCGTCGAATAGTAGACGAGAGAAAGGTGTAAACTTTTTCTCTCAGAACTGCGCGAAAACTTGTATTCCGGCTCAAAACAACGGGGTACATCGTTTTAGATCGTAACTAGCAAGATTCACGAGCATCTATTTTACAAGTCGTCGGAGAGTCCACGAGAGAATGGTGTAAACTTTTTCTCTCAGAACTGCGCGAAAACTTCTATTCCAGCTGAAAACAACGGGATACATCGTTGTAGATTGAAACTCGCAAGATATACGAGCATTGATTTTACAAGTCGTCGAAGAGTAGAAGAGAGAAAGGGGTAAACTTTTTCTCTCAGAACTGCGCGAAAACTTGTATTCCGGCTCAAAACAACGGGGTACATCGTTTTAGATCGTAACTAGCAAGATTCACGAGCATCGATTTTACAAGTCGTCGGAGAGTCCACGAAAGAAAGGTGTAAATTTTTTCTCTCAGAACTGCGCGAAAACTTGTATTCCGGCTCAAAACAACGGGATACATCGTTCTAGGTCGAAACTAGCAATATTCACGAGCATCGATTTTACAAGACGTCGAATAGTAGACGAGAGAAAGGTGTAAACTTTTTCTCTCAGAACTGCGCGAAAACTTGTATTCCGGCTCAAAAAAAACGGGATACATCGTTTTAGATCGAAACTAGCAAGATTCACGAGCATCGATTTTACAAGTCCTCGAAGAGTAGACGGGAGAAAGGCGTAAACTTTTTCTCTCAGAACTGCGCGAAAACTTCTATTCCAGCTGAAAACAACGGGATACATCGTTGTAGATTGAAACTCGCAAGATATACGAGCATTGATTTTACAAGTCGTCGAAGAGTAGACGAGAGAAAGGTGTAAACTTTTTCTCTCAGAACTGCGCCAAAACTTGTATTCGGGCTCAAAACAACGGGATACATCGTTTTAGATCGAAACTAGCAAGATTCACGAGCATCGATTTTACAAGTCGTCGAAGAGTACTTGAGAGAAAGTTGGAAACTTTTTCTCTTAGAACTGCGCGAAAACTTGTATTGCGGCTCAAAACAACGGCATACGTTGTTTTAGCTCGAAACTAGAAAGTTTCACGAGCATCGATTTTACAAGTTGTCGAATACTAGACGAGAGAAAGGTGTGAACTTTTTCTCAGAACAGCGCAAAAACTTGTATTCCGGCTCAAAACAACGGGATTCATCGTTTTAGATCGAAACTAGCAAGATTCACGAGCATCAATTTTACAAGTCCTCGAAGAGTAGACGAGAGAAAGGTGTAAACTTTTTCTCTCAGAACTGCGCGAAAAGTTGTATTCCGGCTCAAAAAAACGGGTACATTGTTTTAGATCGAAACTAGCAAGAATCACGAGCATCGATTTTACAAGTCTTCGAAGAGTAGACGAGAGAAAGGTGCAAACTTTTTCTCTCAGAACTGCGCGAAAACTTGTATTCCGGCTCAAAACAACAGGATACATCGTTTAAGATCGAAACTAGCAAGATTCACGAGCTTCGATTTTACAAGTCGTCGAAGAGTAGACGAGAGAAAGGTGTAAACTTTTTCTCTCAGAACTGCGCGAAAACTTGTATTCCGGCTCAAAACAACGGGATACATCGTTTTAGGTCGAAACTAGCAATATTCACGAGCATCGATTTTACAAGTCGTCGAATAGTAGACGAGAGAAAGGTGTAAACTTTTTCTCTCAGAACTGCGGGAAAACTTGTATTCCGGCTCAAAACAACGGAATACATCGTTTTAGGTCGAAACTAGCGAGATTCACGAGCATCGATTTCATAAGTCGTCGAAGAGTAGACGAGAGAAAGGTGTAAACTTTTTCTCTCAGAACTGCGCGAAAACTTGTATTCTGGCTCAAAACAACGGGATTCATCGTTTTAGATCGAAACTAGCAAGATTCACGAGCATCGATTTTACAAGTCCTCGAAGAGTAGACGAGAGAAAGCTGTAAACTTTTTCTCTCGGAACTTCGCAAAAACTTGTATTCCGGCTCAAAACAACGGAATACATCGTTTTAGATCGAAAGTAGCAAGATTCACGAGCTTCGATTTTACAAGTCGTCGAAGAGTAGACGAGAGAAAGGTGTAAACGTTTTCTTTCAGAACTGCACGAAAATTTGTATTCCGGCTCAAAACAACGGGGTACATCATTTTAGATCCAAACTAGCAAGATTCACGAGCATCGATTTTACAAGTCGTCGAAGAGTACACGAGAGAAAGGTGTAAACTTTTTCTCTCAGAACTGCGCGAAAACTTGTATTCCGGCTCAAAACAACGGGATACATCGTTTTAGGTCGAAACTAGCAAGATTCACGAGCATCGATATTACAAGTCGTCGAATAGTAGACGAGAGAAAGGTGTAAACTTTTTCTCTCAGAACTGCGCGAAATCTTCTATTCCAGCTCAAAACAACGAGATACATCGTTGTAGATCGAAACTAGCAAGATTCACGAGCATCGATTTTACAAGTCGTCAAAGAGTACACGAGAGAAAGGTGTAAACTTTTTCCCTCAGAACTGCGCGAAAAGTTGTATTCCGGCTCAAAACAACGCGATACATCGTTTTAGGTCGAAACTAGCAAGATTCACGAGCATCGATTTTACCAGTCGTCGAGAGTAGACAAGAGAAAGGTGTAAACTTTTTCTCTCAGAACTGCACGAAAACTTGTATTCCGGCTCAAAACAACGGGGTACATCGTTTTAGATCGTAACTAGCAAGATTCACGAGCATCGATTTTACAAGTCGTCGGAGAGTCCACGAGAGAAAGGTGTAAACTTTTTCTCTCAGAACTGCGCGAAAACTTGTATTCCGGCTCAAAACAACGGGATACATCGTTGTAGGTCGAAACTAGCAATGTTCACGAGCATCGATTTTACAAGTTGTCGAATAGTAGACGAGAGAAAGGTGTAAACTTTTCTCTCAGAACTGCGCGAAAAGTTGTATTCCGGCTCAAAACAACAGGATACATCGTTTTAGATCGAAACTAGCAAGATTGACGAGATTCGATTTTACAAGTCGTCGAAGAGTAGACGAGAGAAAGGTGTAAACTTTTTCTCTCAGAACTGCGCGAAAACTTGTATTCCGGCTCAAAACAACGGGATACATCGTTTTAGGTCGAAACTAGCAATATTCACGAGCATCAATTTTACAAGTCGTCGAATAGTAGACGAGAGAAAGGTGTAAACTTTTTCTCTCAGAACTGCGCGAAAACTTGTATTCCGGCTCAAAACAACGGGGTACATCGTTTTAGATCGTAACTAGCAAGATTCACGAGCATCGATTTTACAAGTCGTCGGAGAGTCCACGAAAGAAAGGTGTAAATTTTTTCTCTCAGAACTGCGCGAAAACTTGTATTCCGGCTCAAAACAACGGGGTACATCGTTTTAGATCGTAACTAGCAAGATTCACGAGCATCTATTTTACAAGTCGTCGGAGAGTCCACGAGAGAATGGTGTAAACTTTTTCTCTCAGAACTGCGCGAAAACTTCTATTCCAGCTGAAAACAACGGGATACATCGTTGTAGATTGAAACTCGCAAGATATACGAGCATTGATTTTACAAGTCGTCGAAGAGTAGAAGAGAGAAAGGGGTAAACTTTTTCTCTCAGAACTGCGCGAAAACTTGTATTCCGGCTCAAAACAACGGGGTACATCGTTTTAGATCGTAACTAGCAAGATTCACGAGCATCGATTTTACAAGTCGTCGGAGAGTCCACGAAAGAAAGGTGTAAATTTTTTCTCTCAGAACTGCGCGAAAACTTGTATTCCGGCTCAAAACAACGGGATACATCGTTTTAGATCGAAACTAGCAAGATTCACGAGCATCGATTTTACAAGTCGTCGAAGAGTAGACGAGAGAAAGGTGTAAACTTTTTCTCTCAGAACTGCGCGAAAACTTCTATTCCAGCTCAAAACAACGAGACACATCGTTGTAGATCGAAACTAGCAATATTCACGAGCATCGATTTTACAAGACGTCGAATAGTAGACGAGAGAAAGGTGTAAACTTTTTCTCTCAGAACTGCGCGAAAACTTGTATTCCGGCTCAAAAAAAACGGGATACATCGTTTTAGATCGAAACTAGCAAGATTCACGAGCATCGATTTTACAAGTCCTCGAAGAGTAGACGGGAGAAAGGCGTAAACTTTTTCTCTCAGAACTGCGCGAAAACTTCTATTCCAGCTGAAAACAACGGGATACATCGTTGTAGATTGAAACTCGCAAGATATACGAGCATTGATTTTACAAGTCGTCGAAGAGTAGACGAGAGAAAGGTGTAAACTTTTTCTCTCAGAACTGCGCCAAAACTTGTATTCGGGCTCAAAACAACGGGATACATCGTTTTAGATCGAAACTAGCAAGATTCACGAGCATCGATTTTACAAGTCGTCGAAGAGTACTTGAGAGAAAGTTGGAAACTTTTTCTCTTAGAACTGCGCGAAAACTTGTATTGCGGCTCAAAACAACGGCATACGTTGTTTTAGCTCGAAACTAGAAAGTTTCACGAGCATCGATTTTACAAGTTGTCGAATACTAGACGAGAGAAAGGTGTGAACTTTTTCTCAGAACAGCGCAAAAACTTGTATTCCGGCTCAAAACAACGGGATTCATCGTTTTAGATCGAAACTAGCAAGATTCACGAGCATCAATTTTACAAGTCCTCGAAGAGTAGACGAGAGAAAGGTGTAAACTTTTTCTCTCAGAACTGCGCGAAAAGTTGTATTCCGGCTCAAAAAAACGGGTACATTGTTTTAGATCGAAACTAGCAAGAATCACGAGCATCGATTTTACAAGTCTTCGAAGAGTAGACGAGAGAAAGGTGCAAACTTTTTCTCTCAGAACTGCGCGAAAACTTGTATTCCGGCTCAAAACAACAGGATACATCGTTTAAGATCGAAACTAGCAAGATTCACGAGCTTCGATTTTACAAGTCGTCGAAGAGTAGACGAGAGAAAGGTGTAAACTTTTTCTCTCAGAACTGCGCGAAAACTTGTATTCCGGCTCAAAACAACGGGATACATCGTTTTAGGTCGAAACTAGCAATATTCACGAGCATCGATTTTACAAGTCGTCGAATAGTAGACGAGAGAAAGGTGTAAACTTTTTCTCTCAGAACTGCGCGAAAACTTGTATTCCGGCTCAAAACAACGGAATACATCGTTTTAGGTCGAAACTAGCGAGATTCACGAGCATCGATTTCATAAGTCGTCGAAGAGTAGACGAGAGAAAGGTGTAAACTTTTTCTCTCAGAACTGCGCGAAAACTTGTATTCTGGCTCAAAACAACGGGATTCATCGTTTTAGATCGAAACTAGCAAGATTCACGAGCATCGATTTTACAAGTCCTCGAAGAGTAGACGAGAGAAAGCTGTAAACTTTTTCTCTCGGAACTTCGCAAAAACTTGTATTCCGGCTCAAAACAACGGAATACATCGTTTTAGATCGAAAGTAGCAAGATTCACGAGCTTCGATTTTACAAGTCGTCGAAGAGTAGACGAGAGAAAGGTGTAAACGTTTTCTTTCAGAACTGCACGAAAATTTGTATTCCGGCTCAAAACAACGGGGTACATCATTTTAGATCCAAACTAGCAAGATTCACGAGCATCGATTTTACAAGTCGTCGAAGAGTACACGAGAGAAAGGTGTAAACTTTTTCTCTCAGAACTGCGCGAAAACTTGTATTCCGGCTCAAAACAACGGGATACATCGTTTTAGGTCGAAACTAGCAAGATTCACGAGCATCGATATTACAAGTCGTCGAATAGTAGACGAGAGAAAGGTGTAAACTTTTTCTCTCAGAACTGCGCGAAATCTTCTATTCCAGCTCAAAACAACGAGATACATCGTTGTAGATCGAAACTAGCAAGATTCACGAGCATCGATTTTACAAGTCGTCAAAGAGTACACGGGAGAAAGGTGTAAACTTTTTCCCTCAGAACTGCGCGAAAAGTTGTATTCCGGCTCAAAACAACGCGATACATCGTTTTAGGTCGAAACTAGCAAGATTCACGAGCATCGATTTTACCAGTCGTCGAGAGTAGACAAGAGAAAGGTGTAAACTTTTTCTCTCAGAACTGCACGAAAACTTGTATTCCGGCTCAAAACAACGGGGTACATCGTTTTAGATCGTAACTAGCAAGATTCACGAGCATCGATTTTACAAGTCGTCGGAGAGTCCACGAGAGAAAGGTGTAAACGTTTTCTCTCAGAACTGCGCGAAAACTTGTATTCCGGCTCAAAACAACGGGATACATCGTTGTAGGTCGAAACTAGCAATGTTCACGAGCATCGATTTTACAAGTTGTCGAATAGTAGACGAGAGAAAGGTGTAAACTTTTCTCTCAGAACTGCGCGAAAAGTTGTATTCCGGCTCAAAACAACAGGATACATCGTTTTAGATCGAAACTAGCAAGATTGACGAGATTCGATTTTACAAGTCGTCGAAGAGTAGACGAGAGAAAGGTGTAAACTTTTTCTCTCAGAACTGCGCGAAAACTTGTATTCCGGCTCAAAACAACGGGATACATCGTTTTAGGTCGAAACTAGCAATATTCACGAGCATCAATTTTACAAGTCGTCGAATAGTAGACGAGAGAAAGGTGTAAACTTTTTCTCTCAGAACTGCGCGAAAACTTGTATTCCGGCTCAAAACAACGGGGTACATCGTTTTAGATCGTAACTAGCAAGATTCACGAGCATCGATTTTACAAGTCGTCGGAGAGTCCACGAAAGAAAGGTGTAAATTTTTTCTCTCAGAACTGCGCGAAAACTTGTATTCCGGCTCAAAACAACGGGATACATCGTTCTAGGTCGAAACTAGCAATATTCACGAGCATCGATTTTACAAGTTGTCGAATACTAGACGAGAGAAAGGTGTGAACTTTTTCTCAGAACAGCGCAAAAACTTGTATTCCGGCTCAAAACAACGGGATTCATCGTTTTAGATCGAAACTAGCAAGATTCACGAGCATCAATTTTACAAGTCCTCGAAGAGTAGACGAGAGAAAGGTGTAAACTTTTTCTCTCAGAACTGCGCGAAAAGTTGTATTCCGGCTCAAAAAAACGGGTACATTGTTTTAGATCGAAACTAGCAAGAATCACGAGCATCGATTTTACAAGTCTTCGAAGAGTAGACGAGAGAAAGGTGCAAACTTTTTCTCTCAGAACTGCGCGAAAACTTGTATTCCGGCTCAAAACAACAGGATACATCGTTTAAGATCGAAACTAGCAAGATTCACGAGCTTCGATTTTACAAGTCGTCGAAGAGTAGACGAGAGAAAGGTGTAAACTTTTTCTCTCAGAACTGCGCGAAAACTTGTATTCCGGCTCAAAACAACGGGATACATCGTTTTAGGTCGAAACTAGCAATATTCACGAGCATCGATTTTACAAGTCGTCGAATAGTAGACGAGAGAAAGGTGTAAACTTTTTCTCTCAGAACTGCGCGAAAACTTGTATTCCGGCTCAAAACAACGGAATACATCGTTTTAGGTCGAAACTAGCGAGATTCACGAGCATCGATTTCATAAGTCGTCGAAGAGTAGACGAGAGAAAGGTGTAAACTTTTTCTCTCAGAACTGCGCGAAAACTTGTATTCTGGCTCAAAACAACGGGATTCATCGTTTTAGATCGAAACTAGCAAGATTCACGAGCATCGATTTTACAAGTCCTCGAAGAGTAGACGAGAGAAAGCTGTAAACTTTTTCTCTCGGAACTTCGCAAAAACTTGTATTCCGGCTCAAAACAACGGAATACATCGTTTTAGATCGAAAGTAGCAAGATTCACGAGCTTCGATTTTACAAGTCGTCGAAGAGTAGACGAGAGAAAGGTGTAAACTTTTTCTTTCAGAACTGCACGAAAATTTGTATTCCGGCTCAAAACAACGGGGTACATCATTTTAGATCCAAACTAGCAAGATTCACGAGCATCGATTTTACAAGTCGTCGAAGAGTACACGAGAAAAAGGTGTAAACTTTTTCTCTCAGAACTGCGCGAAAACTTGTATTCCGGCTCAAAACAACGGGATACATCGTTTTAGGTCGAAACTAGCAAGATTCACGAGCATCGATATTACAAGTCGTCGAATAGTAGACGAGAGAAAGGTGTAAACTTTTTCTCTCAGAACTGCGCGAAATCTTCTATTCCAGCTCAAAACAACGAGATACATCGTTGTAGATCGAAACTAGCAAGATTCACGAGCATCGATTTTACAAGTCGTCAAAGAGTACACGAGAGAAAGGTGTAAACTTTTTCCCTCAGAACTGCGCGAAAAGTTGTATTCCGGCTCAAAACAACGCGATACATCGTTTTAGGTCGAAACTAGCAAGATTCACGAGCATCGATTTTACCAGTCGTCGAGAGTAGACAAGAGAAAGGTGTAAACTTTTTCTCTCAGAACTGCACGAAAACTTGTATTCCGGCTCAAAACAACGGGGTACATCGTTTTAGATCGTAACTAGCAAGATTCACGAGCATCGATTTTACAAGTCGTCGGAGAGTCCACGAGAGAAAGGTGTAAACTTTTTCTCTCAGAACTGCGCGAAAACTTGTATTCCGGCTCAAAACAACGGGATACATCGTTGTAGGTCGAAACTAGCAATGTTCACGAGCATCGATTTTACAAGTTGTCGAATAGTAGACGAGAGAAAGGTGTAAACTTTTCTCTCAGAACTGCGCGAAAAGTTGTATTCCGGCTCAAAACAACAGGATACATCGTTTTAGATCGAAACTAGCAAGATTGACGAGATTCGATTTTACAAGTCGTCGAAGAGTAGACGAGAGAAAGGTGTAAACTTTTTCTCTCAGAACTGCGCGAAAACTTGTATTCCGGCTCAAAACAACGGGATACATCGTTTTAGGTCGAAACTAGCAATATTCACGAGCATCAATTTTACAAGTCGTCGAATAGTAGACGAGAGAAAGGTGTAAACTTTTTCTCTCAGAACTGCGCGAAAACTTGTATTCCGGCTCAAAACAACGGGGTACATCGTTTTAGATCGTAACTAGCAAGATTCACGAGCATCGATTTTACAAGTCGTCGGAGAGTCCACGAAAGAAAGGTGTAAATTTTTTCTCTCAGAACTGCGCGAAAACTTGTATTCCGGCTCAAAACAACGGGATACATCGTTCTAGGTCGAAACTAGCAATATTCACGAGCATCGATTTTACAAGACGTCGAATAGTAGACGAGAGAAAGGTGTAAACTTTTTCTCTCAGAACTGCGCGACAACTTGTATTCCGGCTCAAAAAAAACGGGATACATCGTTTTAGATCGAAACTAGCAAGATTCACGAGCATCGATTTTACAAGTCCTCGAAGAGTAGACGGGAGAAAGGCGTAAACTTTTTCTCTCAGAACTGCGCGAAAACTTCTATTCCAGCTGAAAACAACGGGATACATCGTTGTAGATTGAAACTCGCAAGATATACGAGCATTGATTTTACAAGTCGTCGAAGAGTAGACGAGAGAAAGGTGTAAACGTTTTCTCTCAGAACTGCGCCAAAACTTGTATTCGGGCTCAAAACAACGGGATACATCGTTTTAGATCGAAACTAGCAAGATTCACGAGCATCGATTTTACAAGTCGTCGAAGAGTACTTGAGAGAAAGTTGGAAACTTTTTCTCTTAGAACTGCGCGAAAACTTGTATTGCGGCTCAAAACAACGGCATACGTTGTTTTAGCTCGAAACTAGAAAGTTTCACGAGCATCGATTTTACAAGTTGTCGAATAATAGACGAGAGAAAGGTGTGAACTTTTTCTCAGAACAGCGCAAAAACTTGTATTCCGGCTCAAAACAACGGGATTCATCGTTTTAGATCGAAACTAGCAAGATTCACGAGCATCAATTTTACAAGTCCTCGAAGAGTAGACGAGAGAAAGGTGTAAACTTTTCTCTCAGAACTGCGCGAAAAGTTGTATTCCGGCTCAAAAAAACGGGTACATTGTTTTAGATCGAAACTAGCAAGAATCACGAGCATCGATTTTACAAGTCTTCGAAGAGTAGACGAGAGAAAGGTGCAAACTTTTTCTCTCAGAACTGCGCGAAAACTTGTATTCCGGCTCAAAACAACAGGATACATCGTTTAAGATCGAAACTAGCAAGATTCACGAGCTTCGATTTTACAAGTCGTCGAAGAGTAGACGAGAGAAAGGTGTAAACTTTTTCTCTCAGAACTGCGCGAAAACTTGTATTCCGGCTCAAAACAACGGGATACATCGTTTTAGGTCGAAACTAGCAATATTCACGA
Organism: Amblyomma americanum; assembly: GCF_052857255.1. Lineage (NCBI taxonomy): Eukaryota > Metazoa > Arthropoda > Arachnida > Ixodida > Ixodidae > Amblyomma > Amblyomma americanum. The sequence continues at coordinate 159,528 of NW_027526648.1, read as the reverse complement.
GCATCGGTTTTACAAGTCGTCGAATAGTAGACGAGAGAAAGGTTGTAAACTTTTTCTCTCAGAACTGCGCGAAAACTTGTATTCCGGCTCAAAACAACGGAATACATCGTTTTAGGTCGAAACTAGCGAGATTCACGAGCATCGATTTTATAAGTCGTCGAAGAGTAGACGAGAGAAGGTGTAAACTTTTTCTCTCAGAACTGCGCGAAAACTTGTATTCTGGCTCAAAACAACGGGATTCATCGTTTTAGATCGAAACTAGCAAGATTCACGAGCATCGATTTTACAAGTCCTCGAAGAGTAGACGAGAGAAAGCTGTAAACTTTTTCTCTCGGAACTTCGCAAAAACTTGTATTCCGGCTCAAAACAACGGAATACATCGTTTTAGATCGAAAGTAGCAAGATTCACGAGCTTCGATTTTACAAGTCGTCGAAGAGTAGACGAGAGAAAGGTGTAAACTTTTTCTTTCAGAACTGCACGAAAATTTGTATTCCGGCTCAAAACAACGGGGTACATCATTTTAGATCCAAACTAGCAAGATTCACGAGCATCGATTTTACAAGTCGTCGAAGAGTACACGAGAGAAAGGTGTAAACTTTTTCTCTCAGAACTGCGCGAAAACTTGTATTCGGCTCAAAACAACGGGATACATCGTTTTAGGTCGAAACTAGCAAGATTCACGAGCATCGATATTACAAGTCGTCGAATAGTAGACGAGAGAAAGGTGTAAACTTTTTCTCTTCAGAACTGCGCGAAATCTTCTATTCCAGCTCAAAACAACGAGATACATCGTTGTAGATCGAAACTAGCAAGATTCACGAGCATCGATTTTACAAGTCGTCAAAGAGTACACGAGAGAAAGGTGTAAACTTTTTCCCTCAGAACTGCGCGAAAAGTTGTATTCCGGCTCAAAACAACGCGATACATCGTTTTAGGTCGAAACTAGCAAGATTCACGAGCATCGATTTTACCAGTCGTCGAGAGTAGACAAGAGAAAGGTGTAAACTTTTTCTCTCAGAACTGCACGAAAACTTGTATTCCGGCTCAAAACAACGGGGTACATCGTTTTAGATCGTAACTAGCAAGATTCACGAGCATCAATTTTACAAGTCGTCGGAGAGTCCACGAGAGAAAGGTGTAAACTTTTTCTCTCAGAACTGCGCGAAAACTTGTATTCCGGCTCAAACAACGGGATACATCGTTGTAGGTCGAAACTAGCAATGTTCACGAGCATCGATTTTACAAGTTGTCGAATAGTAGACGAGAGAAAGGTGTAAACTTTTCCCTCAGAACTGCGCGAAAAGTTGTATTCCGGCTCAAAACAACAGGATACATCGTTTTAGATCGAAACTAGCAAGATTGACGAGATTCGATTTTACAAGTCGTCGAAGAGTAGACGAAAGAAAGGTGTAAACTTTTTCTCTCAGAACTGCGCGAAAACTTGTATTCCGGCTCAAAACAACGGATACATCGTTTTAGGTCGAAACTAGCAATATTCACGAGCATCAATTTTACAAGTCGTCGAATAGTAGACGAGAGAAAGGTGTAAACTTTTTCTCTCAGAACTGCGCGAAAACTTGTATTCCGGCTCAAAACAACGGGGTACATCGTTTTAGATCGTAACTAGCAAGATTCACGAGCATCTATTTTACAAGTCGTCGGAGAGTCCACGAGAGAATGGTGTAAACTTTTTCTCTCAGAACTGCGCGAAAACTTGTATACCGGCTCAAAACAACGGGATACATCGTTTTAGATCGTAACTAGCAAGATTCACGAGCATCGATTTTACAAGTCGTCGGAGAGTCCACGAGAGAAAGGTGTAAACTTTTTCTCTCAGAACTGCGCGAAAACTTGTAATCCGGCTCAAAACAACGGGATACATCGTTTTAGGCCTAAACTAGCAATATTCACGAGCATCGATTTTACAAGTCGTCGAAGAGTAGACGAGAGAAAGGTGTAAACTTTTTCTCTCCGAACTGCGCCAAAACTTGTATTCCGGCTAAAAAAAATGGGATTCATCGTTTTAGATCGAAACTAGCAAGATTCACGAGCATCGATTTTACAAGTCTTCGAAGAGTAGACGAGAGAAAGGTGTAAACTTTTTCTCACAGAACTGCGCGAAAACTTGTATTACGGCTCAAAACAACGAGATACATCGTTTTAGATCGAAACTAGCAAGATTCACGGGCATCGATTTTACAAGTCTTCGAAGAGTAGACGAGAGAAAGGTGTAAAGTTTTTCTCTCAGAACTGCGCGAAAACTTGTATTCCGGCTCAAAACAACGGGACACATCGTTTTAGGTCAAAACTAGCAAGATTCACGAGCATCGATTTTACAAGTCGTCGAAGAGTAGACGAGAGAAAGGGGTAAACTTTTTCTCTCAGAACTGCGCGAAAACTTGTATTCCGGCTCAAAACAACGGGGTACATCGTTTTAGATCGTAACTAGCAAGATTCACGAGCATCGATTTTACAAGTCGTCGGAGAGTCCACGAAAGAAAGGTGTAAAAATTTTTCTCTCAGAACTGCGCGAAACTTGTATTCCGGCTCAAAACAACGGGATACATCGTTCTAGGTCGAAACTAGCAATATTCACGAGCATCGATTTTACAAGACGTCGAATAGTAGACGAGAGAAAGGTGTAAACTTTTTCTCTCAGAACTGCGCGAAAACTTGTATTCCGGCTCAAAAAAAACGGGATACATCGTTTTAGATCGAAACTAGCAAGATTCACGAGCATCGATTTTACAAGTCCTCGAAGAGTAGACGGGAGAAAGGCGTAAACTTTTTCTCTCAGAACTGCGCGAAAACTTGTATTCCGGCTCAAAACAACGCGATACATCGTTTTAGGTCGAAACTAGCAAGATTCACGAGCATCGATTTTACCAGTCGTCGAGAGTAGACAAGAGAAAGGTGTAAACGTTTTCTCTCAGAACTGCACGAAAACTTGTATTCCGGCTCAAAACAACGGGGTACATCGTTTTAGATCGTAACTAGCAAGATTCACGAGCATCGATTTTACAAGTGGTCGGAGAGTCCACGAGAGAAAGGTGTAAACTTTTTCTCTCAGAACTGCGCGAAAACTTGTATTCCGGCTCAAAACAACGGGATACATCGTTCTAGGTCGAAACTAGCAATATTCACGAGCATCGATTTTACAAGTCGTCGAATAGTAGACGAGAGAAAGGTGTAAACTTTTCTCTCAGAACTGCGCGAAAAGTTGTATTCCGGCTCAAAACAACAGGATACGTCGTTTTAGATCGAAACTAGCAAGATTCACGAGCTTCGATTTTACAAGTCGTCGAAGAGTAGACGAGAGAAAGGTGTAAACTTTTTCTCTCAGAACTGCGCGAAAACTTGTATTCCGGCTCAAAACAACGGGATACATCGTTTTAGGTCGAAACTAGCAATATTCACGAGCATCGATTTTACAAGTCGTCGAATAGTAGACGAGAGAAAGGTGTAAACTTTTTCTCTCAGAACTGCGCGAAAACTTGTATTCCGGCTCAAAACAACGGAATACATCGTTTTAGGTCGAAACTAGCGAGATTCACGAGCATCGATTTTACAAGTCGTCGAAGAGTAGACGAGAGAAAGGTGTAAACTTTTTCTCTCAGAACTGCGCGAAAACTTGTATTCTGGCTCAAAACAACGGGATTCATCGTTTTAGATCGAAACTAGCAAGATTCACGAGCATCGATTTTACAAGTCCTCGAAGAGTAGACGAGAGAAAGCTGTAAACTTTTTCTCTCGGAACTTCGCAAAAACTTGTATTCCGGCTCAAAACAACGGAATACATAGTTTTAGATCGAAAGTAGCAAGATTCACGAGCATCGATTTTACAAGTCGTCGAAGAGTAGACGAGAGAAAGGTGTAAACTTTTTCTCTCAGAACTGCACGAAAACTTGTATTCCGGCTCAAAACAACGGGATACATCGTTTTAGGTCGAAACTAGCAAGATTCACGAGCATCGATATTACAAGTCGTCGAATAGTAGACGAGAGAAAGGTGTAAACTTTTTCTCTCAGAACTGCGCGAAAACTTCTATTCCAGCTCAAAACAACGAGATACATCGTTGTAGATCGAAACTAGCAAGATTCACGAGCATCGATTTTACAAGTCGTCAAAGAGTACACGAGAGAAAGGTGTAAACTTTTTCCCTCAGAACTGCGCGAAAACTTGTATTCCGGCTCAAAACAACGCGATACATCGTTTTAGATCGAAACTAGCAAGAATCACGAGCATCGATTTTACAAGTCTTCGAAGAGTAGACGAGAGAAAGGTGTAAACTTTTTCTCTCAGAACTGCGCGAAAACTTGTATTCCGGCTCAAAATAACGGGATATATCGTTTTAGATTGAAAGTAGCAAGATTCACGAGCATCGATTTTACAAGTCGTCGAATAGTAGACGAGAGAAAGGTGTAAAGTTTTTCTCTCAGAACTGCGCGAAAACTTCTATTTCAGCTCAAAACAACGAGATACATCGTTGTAGATCGAAACTAGCAAGATTCACGAGCATCGATTTTAAGAGTCGTCAAAGAGTACACGAAAGAAAGGTGTAAACTTTTTCTCTCAGAACTGCGCGAAAACTTGTATTCCGGCTCAAAACAACGCGATACATCGTTTTAGATCGTAACTAGCAAGATTCACGAGCATCGATTTTACAAGTCGTCGGAGAGTCCACGAGAGAAAGGTGTAAACTTTTTCTCTCAGAACTGCGCGAAAACTTGTATACCGGCTCAAAACAACAGGGTACATCGTTTTAGATCGTAACTAGCAAGATTCACGAGCATCGATTTTACAAGTCGTCGGAGAGTCCACGAGAGAAAGGTGTAAACTTTTTCTCTCAGAACTGCGCGAAAACTTGTATTCCGGCTCAAAACAACGGGATTCATCGTTTTAGATCGAAACTAGCAAGATTCACGGGCATCGATTTTACAAGTCTTCGAAGAGTAGACGAGAGAAAGTTGTAAACTTTTTCTCTCAGAACTGCGCCAAAACATGTATTCCGGCTCAAAACAACAGGATACATCGTTTTAGATCGATACTAGCAAGATTCAGGAGCATCGATTTTACAAGTCGTCGAAGAGTAGACGAGAGAAAGGTGTAAACTTTTTTCTCAGAACTGCGCGAAAACTTGTATTCCGGCTCAAAACAACGGGATACATCGTTTTAGGTCGAAACTAGCAATATTCACGAGCATCGATTTTACAAGTCGTCGAATAGTAGACGAGAGAAAGGTGTAAACTTTTTCTCTCAGAACTGCGCGAAAACTTGTATTCCGGCTCAAAATAACGGGATATATCGTTTTAGATCGAAAGTAGCAAGATTCACGAGCATCGATTTTACAAGTCGTCGAAGAGTAGACGAAAGGTGTAAACTTTTTCTCTCAGAACTGCACGAAAACTTGTATTCCGGCTCAAAACAACGGGGTACATCGTTTTAGATCCAAACTAGCAAGATTCACGAGCATCGATTTTACAAGTCGTCGAAGAGTACACGAGAGAAAGGTGGAAACTTTTTCTCTAAGAACTGCGCGAAAACTTGTATTCCGGCTCAAAACAACGGGATACATCGTTTTAGGTCGAAACTAGCAAGATTCACGAGCATCGATATTACAAGTCGTCGAATAGTAGACGAGAGAAAGGTGTAAACTTTTTCTCTCAGAACTGCGCGAAAACTTCAATTCCAGCTCAAAACAACGAGATACATCGTTGTAGATCGAAACTAGCAAGATTCACGAGCATCGATTTTACAAGTCGTCAAAGAGAACACGAGAGAAAGGTGTAAACTTTTTCTCTCAGAACGGCGCGAAAACTTGTATTCCGGCTCAAAACAACGTGATACATCGTTTTAGGTCGAAACTAGCAAGATTCACGAGCATCGATTTTACCAGTCGTCGAGAGTAGACAAGAGAAAGGTGTAAACGTTTTCTCTCAGAACTGCACGAAAACTTGTATTCCGGCTCAAAACAACGGGGTACATCGTTTTAGATCGTAACTAACAAGATTCACGAGCATCGATTTTACAAGTCGTCGGAGAGTCCACGAGAGAAAGGTGTAAACTTTTTCTCTCAGAACTGCGCGAAAACTTGTATACCGGCTCAAAACAACGGGGTACATCGTTTTAGATCGTAACTAGCAAGATTCATGAGCATCGATTTTACAAGTCGTCGGAGAGTCCACGAGAGAAAGGTGTAAACTTTTTCTCTCAGAACTGCGCCAGAACTTGTATTCCGGCTCAAAACAACAGGATACATCGTTTTAGACCGAAACTAGCAAGATTCACGAGCATCGATTCTACAAGTCTTCGAAGAGTAGACGAGAAAAAGGTGTAAACTTTTTCTCTCAGAACTGCGCGAAAACTTGTATTCCGGCTCAAAACAACAGGATACATCGTTTTAAATCGAAACTAGCAAGATTCACGAGCATCGATTTTACAAGTCGTCAAAGAGTACACGAGAGAAAGGTGTAAACTTTTTCCCTCAGAACTGCGCGAAAACTTGTATTCCGGCTCAAAACAACGCGATACATCGTTTTAGGTCGAAACTAGCAAGATTCACGAGCATCGATTTTACCAGTCGTCGAGAGTAGACAAGAGAAAGGTGTAAACTTTTTCTCTCAGAACTGCACGAAAACTTGTATTCCGGCTCAAAACAACGGGGTACATCGTTTTAGATCGTAACTAGCAAGATTCACGAGCATCGATTTTACAAGTCGTCGGAGAGTCCACGAGAGAAAGGTGTAAACTTTTTCTCTCAGAACTGCGCGAAAACTTGTATTCCGGCTCAAAACAACGGGATACATCGTTTTAGGTCGAAACTAGCAATATTCACGAGCATCGATTTTACAAGTCGTCGAATAGTAGACGAGAGAAAGGTGTAAACTTTTTCTCTCAGAACTGCGCGAAAACTTGTATTCCGGCTCAAAATAACGGGATATATCGTTTTAGATCGAAAGTAACAAGATTCACGAGCATCGATTTTACAAGTCGTCGAAGAGTAGACGAGAGAAAGGTGTAAACTTTTTCTCTCAGAACTGCACGAAAACTTGTATTCCGGCTCAAAACAACGGGGTACATCGTTTTAGATCCAAACTAGCAAGATTCACGAGCATCGATTTTACAAGTCGTCGAAGAGTACACGAGAGAAAGGTGGAAACTTTTTCTCTCAGAACTGCGCGAAATTTTGTATTCCGGCTCAAAACAACGGGATACATCGTTTTAGGTCGAAACTAGCAAGATTCACGAGCATCGATATTACAAGTCGTCGAATAGTAGACGAGAGAAAGGTGTAAACTTTTTCTCTCAGAACTGCGCGAAAACTTCTATTCCAGCTCAAAACAACGAGATACATCGTTGTAGATCGAAACTAGCAAGATTCACGAGCATCGATTTTACAAGTCGTCAATGAGAACACGAGAGAAAGGTGTAAACTTTTTCTCTCAGAACGGCGCGAAAACTTGTATTCCGGCTCAAAACAACGCGATGCATCGTTTTAGGTCGAAACTAGCAAGATTCACGAGCATCGATTTTACCAGTCGTCGAGAGTAGACAAGAGAAAGGTGTAAACGTTTTCTCTCAGAACTGCACGAAAACTTGTATTCCGGCTCAAAACAACGGGGTACATCGTTTTAGATCGTAACTAACAAGATTCACGAGCATCGATTTTACAAGTCGTCGGAGAGTCCACGAGAGAAAGGTGTAAACTTTTTCTCTCAGAACTGCGCGAAAACTTGTATACCGGCTCAAAACAACGGGGTACATCGTTTTAGATCGTAACTAGCAAGATTCACGAGCATCGATTTTACAAGTCGTCGGAGAGTCCACGAGAGAAAGGTGTACACTTTTTCTCTCAGAACTGCGCCAAAACTTGTATTCCGGCTCAAAACAACAGGACACATCGTTTTAGATCGAAACTAGCAAGATTCAGGAGCATCGATTTTACAAGTCGTCGAAGAGTAGACGAGAGAAAGGTGTAAACTTTTTCTCTCAGAACTGCGCGAAAACTTGTATTCCGGCTCAAAAAAACGGGATACATCGTTTTAGATCGAAACTAGCAAGATTCACGAGCATCGATTTTACAAGTCGTCGAAGAGTAGACGAGAGAAAGGTGTAAACTTTTTCTCTCAGAACTGCGCCAAAACTTGTATTCCGGCTCAAAAAAAATGGGATACATCGTTTTAGATCGAAACTAGCAAGATTCACGAGCATCGATTCTACAAGTCTTCGAAGAGTAGACGAGAGAAAGGTGTAAACTTTTTCTCTCAGAACTGCGCGAAAACTTGTATTCCGGCTCAAAACAACAGGATACATCGTTTTAAATCGAAACTAGCAAGATTCACGAGCATCGATTTTACAAGTCGTCGAAGAGTAGACGAGAGAAAGGTGTAAACTTTTTCTCTCAGAACTGCGCGAAAACTTGTATTCCGGCTCAAAACAACGGGATATATCGTTTTAGATCGAAAGTAGCAAGATTCACGAGCATCGATTTTACAAGTCGTCGAAGAGTAGACGAGAGAAAGGTGTAAACGTTTTCTCTCAGAACTGCACGAAAACTTGTATTCCGGCTCAAAACAACGGGGTACATCGTTTTAGATCCAAACTAGCAAGATTCACGAGCATCAATTTTACAAGTCCTTGAAGAGTAGACGAGAGAAAGGTGTAAACTTTTTCTCTCAGAAATTCGCGAAAAGTGGTATTCCGGCTCAAAAAACGGGATACATCGTATTAGATCGAAACTAGCAAGACTCACGAGCATCGATTTTACAAGTCGTCGAATAGTAGACGAGAGAAAGGTGTAAACTTTTTCTCTCAGAACTGCGCGAAAACTTGTATTCCGGCTCAAAATAACGGGATATATCGTTTTAGATCGAAAGTAGCAAGATTCACGAGCATCGATTTTACAAGTCGTCAAAGAGAACACGAGAGAAAGGTGTAAACTTTTTCTCTCAGAACGGCGCGAAAACTTCTATTCCGGCTCAAAATAACGGGATACATCGTTTTAGGTTGAAACTAGCAAGATTCACGAGCATCGATTTTACCAGTCGTCGAGAGTAGACAAGAGAAAGGTGTAAACGTTTTCTCTCAGAACTGCACGAAAACTTGTATTCCGGCTCAAAACAACGGGGTACATCGTTTTAGATCGTAACTAACAAGATTCACGAGCATCGATTTTACAAGTCGTCGAAGAGTAGACGAGAGAAAGGTGTAAACTTTTTCTTTCAGAACTGCACGAAAACTTGTATTCCGGCTCAAAACAACGGGGTACATCATTTTAGATCCAAACTAGCAAGATTCACGAGCATCGATTTTACAAGTCGTCGAAGAGTACACGAGAGAAACGTGTAAACTTTTTCTCTCAGAACTGCGCGAAAACTTGTATTCCGGCTCAAAACAACGGAGTACATCGTTTTAGATCGTAACTAACAAGATTCACGAGCATCGATTTTACAAGTCGTCGGAGAGTCCACGAGAGAAAGGTGTAAACTTTTTCTCTCAGAACTGCGCGAAAACTTGTATACCGGCTCAAAACAACGGGGTACATCGTTTTAGATCGTAACTAGCAAGATTCACGAGCATCGATTTTACAAGTCGTCGGAGAGTCCACGAGAGAAAGGTGTAAACTTTTTCTCTCAGAACTGCGCCAAAACTTGTATTCCGGCTCAAAACAACAGGATACATCGTTTTAGAACGAAACTAACAAGATTCACGAGCATCGATTTTACAAGTCGTCGAATAGTAGACGAGAGAAAGGTGTAATTTTTTTCTCTCAGAACTGCGCGAAAACTTCTATTCCAGCTCAAAACAACGAGATACATCGTTGTAGATCAAAACTAGCAAGATTCACGAGCATCGATTTTACAAGTCGTCAAAGAGTACACGAGAGAAAGGTGTAAACTTTTTCCCTCAGAACTGCGCGAAAAGTTGTATTCCGGCTCAAAACAACGCGATACATCGTTTTAGGTCGAAACTAGCAAGATTCACGAGCATCGATTTTACCAGTCGTCGAGAGTAGACAAGAGAAAGGTGTAAACTTTTTCTCTCAGAACTGCACGAAAACTTGTATTCCGGCTCAAAACAACGGGGTACATCGTTTTAGATCGTAACTAGCAAGATTCACGAGCATCGATTTTACAAGTTGTCGGAGAGTCCACGAGAGAAAGGTGTAAACTTTTTCTCTCAGAACTGCGCGAAAACTTGTATTCCGGCTCAAAACAACGGGATACATCGTTCTAGGTCGAAACTAGCAATATTCACGAGCATCGATTTTACAAGTCGTCGAATAGTAGACGAGAGAAAGGTGTAAACTTTTCTCTCAGAACTGCGCGAAAAGTTGTATTCCGGCTCAAAACAACAGGATACATCGTTTTAGATCGAAACTAGCAAGATTCACGAGCTTCGATTTTACAAGTCGTCGAAGAGTAGACGAGAGAAAGGTGTAAACTTTTTCTCTCAGAACTGCGCGAAAACTTCTATTCCAGCTCAAAACAACGAGATACATCGTTGTAGATCGAAACTAGCAAGATTCACGAGCATCGATTTTACAAGTCGTCAAAGAGTACACGAGAGAAAGGTGTAAACTTTTTCCCTCAGAACTGCGCGAAAAGTTGTATTCCGGCTCAAAACAACGCGATACATCGTTTTAGGTCGAAACTAGCAAGATTCACGAGCATCGATTTTACCAGTCGTCGAGAGTAGACAAGAGAAAGGTGTAAACTTTTTCTCTCAGAACTGCACGAAAACTTGTATTCCGGCTCAAAACAACGGGGTACATCGTTTTAGATCGTAACTAGCAAGATTCACGAGCATCGATTTTACAAGTTGTCGGAGAGTCCACGAGAGAAAGGTGTAAACTTTTTCTCTCAGAACTGCGCGAAAACTTGTATTCCGGCTCAAAACAACGGGATACATTGTTCTAGGTCGAAAATAGCAATATTCACGAGCATCGATTTTACAAGTCGTCGAATAGTAGACGAGAGAAAGGTGTAAACTTTTCTCTCAGAACTGCGCGAAAAGTTGTATTCCGGCTCAAAACAACAGGATACATCGTTTTAGATCGAAACTAGCAAGATTCAGGAGCATCGATTTTACAAGTCGTCGAAGAGTAGATGAGAGAAAGGTGTAAACTTTTTCTCTCAGAACTGCGCGAAAACTTGTATTCCGGCTCAAAGAAACGGGATACATCGTTTTAGATCGAAACTAGCAAGATTCACGAGCATCGATTTTACAAGTCCTCGAAGAGTAGACGAGAGAAATGCGTAAACTTTTTCTCTCAGAACTGCGCGAAAACTTCTATTCCAGCTCAAAACAACAGGATACATCGTTGTAGATCGAAACTAGCAAGATATACGAGCATTGATTTTACAAGTCGTCGAAGAGTAGACGAGAGAAAGGTGTAAACTTTTTCTCTCAGAACTGCGCCAAAACTTGTATTCCGGCTCAAAAAAAATGGGATACATCGTTTTAGATCGAAACTAGCAAGATTCGCGAGCATCGATTCTACAAGTCTTCGAAGAGTAGACGAGAGAAAGGTGTAAACTTTTTCTCTCAGAACTGCGCGAAAACTTGTATTCCGGCTCAAAACAACAGGATACATCGTTTTAAATCGAAACTAGCAAGATTCACGAGCATCGATTTTACAAGTCGTCGAAGAGTAGACGAGAGAAAGGTGTAAACTTTTTCTCTCAGAACTGCGCGAAAACTTGTATTCCGGCTCAAAAAAACGGGATACATCGTTTTAGATCGAAACTAGCAAGATTCACGAGCATCGATTTTACAAGTCCTCGAAGAGTAGACGAGAGAAATGCGTAAACTTTTTCTCTCAGAACTGCGCGAAAACTTCTATTCCAGCTCAAAACAACAGGATACATTGTTTTAGATCGAAACTAGCAAGATTCACGAGCATCGATATTACAAGTCGTTGAAGAGTAGACGAGAGAAAGGTGTAAACTTTTTCTCTCAGAACTGCGCGAAAACTTGTATTCCGGCTCAAAATAACGGGATATATCGTTTTAGATCGAAAGTAGCAAGATTCACGAGCATCGATTTTACAAGTCGTCAAAGAGAACACGAGAGAAAGGTGTAAACTTTTTCTCTCAGAACTACACGAAAACTTATATTCCGGCTCAAAACAACGGGGTACATTGTTTTAGATCGAAACTAGCAAGATTCACGAGCATCGATATTACAAGTCGTTGAAGAGTAGACGAGAGAAAGGTGTAAACTTTTTCTCTCAGAACTGCGCGAAAACTTGTATTCCGGCTCAAAACAACGGGATTCATCGTTTTAGATCGAAACTAGCAAGATTCACGAGCACCAATTTTACAAGTCGTCGAAGAGTAGACGAGAGAAAGGTGTAAACTTTTTATCTCAGATCTGCGCGAAAACTTCTATTTCAGCTCAAAACAACCGGATACATCGTTGTAGATCGAAACTAGCAAGATTCACGAGCATCGATTTTACAAGTCGTCAGAGTACTCGAGAGAAAGGTGTAAACTTTTTCTCTCAGAACTGCGCGAAAACTTGTATTCCGGCTCAAAACAACGGGATACCACGTTTTAGGTCGAAACTAGCAAGATTCACGAGCATCGATTTTACAAGTCGTCGAAGAGTAGACGAGAAAAAGGTGTAAACTTTTTCTCTCAGAACTGCACGAAAACTTGTATTCCGGCTCAAAACAACGGGGTACATCGTTTTAGATCGAAACTAGCAAGATTCACGAGCATCGATATTACAAGTCGTTGAAGAGTAGACGAGAGAAAGGTGTTAACTTTTTCTCTCAGAACTGCGCGAAAACTTGTATTCCGGCTCAAAACAACGGAATACATCGTTTTAGATCGAAACTAGCAAGATTCACGAGCATCGATTTTACACGTCGTCGAAGAGTACACGAGAGAAAGGTGTAAAAGTTTTCTCTCAGAACTGCGCGAAAACTTGTATATCGGCTCAAAAAAACGGGATACATCGTTTTAGATCGAAACTAGCAAAATTCACGAGCATCGATTTTACAAGTCGTCGAAGAGTAGACGAGAGAAAGGTGTAAACTTTTTCTCTAAGAACTGCGCGAAAACTTGTATTCCGGCTCAAAACAACGGATACATCGTTTTAGATCGAAACCAGCAAGATTCACGAGCATCGAATTTACAAGTCGTCGAATAGTGGACGAGAGAAAGGTGTAAACTTTTTCTCTCAGAACTGCGCGAAAACTTGTATTCCGGCTCAAAACAACGGGATTCATCGTTTTAGATCGAAACTAGCAAGATTCACGAGCACCAATTTTACAAGTCGTCGAAGAGTAGACGAGAGAAAGGTGTAAACTTTTTCTCTCAGAATTGCGCGAAAACTTCTATTCCAGCTCAAAACAACTATATACATCGTTGTAAATCGAAACTAGCAAGATATACGAGCATTGATTTTACAAGTCGTCGAAGAGTAGACGAGAGAAAAGTGTAAATTTTTCTCTCAGAACTGCGCGAAAACTTGTTTTCCGGCTCAGAACAACGGGTTGCATCGTTTTAGATCGAAACTAGCAAGATTCACGAGCATCGATTTTACAAGTCGTCGAAGAGTAGACGAGAAAAAGGTGTAAACTTTTTCTCTCAGAACTGCACGAAAACTTGTATTCCGGCTTAAAACAACGGGGTACATCGTTTTAGATCGAAACTAGCAAGATTCACGAGCATCGATATTACAAGTCGTCGAAGAGTAGACGAGAGAAAGGTGTAAACTTTTTCTCTAAGAACTGCGCGAAAACTTGTATTCCGGCTCAAAACAACGGATACATCGTTTTAGATCGAAACCAGCAAGATTCACGAGCATCGAATTTACAAGTCGTCGAATAGTGGACGAGAGAAAGGTGTAAACGTTTTCTCTCAGAACTGCGCGAAAACTTGTATTCCGGCTCAAAACAACGGGATTCATCGTTTTAGATCGAAACTAGCAAGATTCACGCGCACCAATTTTACAAGTCGTCGAAGAGTAGACGAGAGAAAGGTGTAAACTTTTTCTCTCAGATCTGCGCGAAAACTTGTATTCCATCTCAAAACAACGAGATACATCGTTTTAGGTCGAAACTAGCAAGATTCACGAGCATCGATTTTACAAGTCGTCGAATAGTAGTCGAGAGAAAGGTGTAAACTTTCTCTCTCAGAACTGCGCGAAAACTTGTATTCCGGCTCAAAACAACGGGATTCATCGTTTTCGATCAAAACTAGCAAGATTCATGGGCATCGATTTTACAAGTCCTCGAAGAGTAGACGAGAGAAAGGTGTAAACTTTTTCTCTCATAACTGCTCGAAAACTTGTATTCTGGCTCAAAACAACGGGATACATCGTTGTAGATCGAAACTAGCAAGATTCATGGGCATCGATTTTACAAGTCCTCGAAGAGTAGACGAGAGAAAGGTGTAAACTTTTTCTCTCATAACTGCGCGAAAACTTGTATTCAGGCTAAAAACAACGGGATACATCGTTTTAGATCGAAACTAGCAAGATTCACGAGCGTCGATTTTACAAGTCCTCGAAGAGTAGACGAGAGAAAGGTGTAAACTTTTTCTCTAGGAACTGCACGAAAACTTGTATTCCGGCTCAAAACAACGGGGTACATCATTTTAGGTCGAAACTAGCAAGATTCATGAGCATCGATTTTACAAGTCGTCGAAGAGTGGACGAGAGAAAGGTGTAAACTTTTTCTCTCAGAACTGCGCGAAAACTAGTATTTCGTCTCAAAACAACAAGATACATCGTTTTAGGTCGAAACTAGCAAGAGTCACGAGCATCGATTTTACAAGTCCTCGAAGAGTGGACGAGAGAAAGGTGTAAACTTTTTCTCTCAGAACTGCGCGAAAACTAGTATTTCGTCTCAAAAGAACGGGATACATCGTTTTAGGTCGAAACTAGCAAGAGTCACGAGCATCAATTTTACAAGTCGTCGAAGAGTACACGAGAGAAAGGTGTAAACGTTTTCTCTCCGAACTGCGCGAAAACTTGTTTTCCGGCTCAAAACAAAGGGATACATCGTTTTAGATAAAAACTAGCATGATTCACGAGCATCGATTTTACAAGTCGTCGAAGAGTACACGAGAGAAAGGTGCAAAGTTTTCTCTCAGAACTGCACGAAAACTTGTATTCCGGCGCAAAACAAAGGGATACATTGTTTTAGATCGATACTAGCAAGATTCACGAGCATCGATTTTACAAGTCGTCGAGGAGTAGACGAGAGAAAGGTGTAAACTTTTTCTCTCCGAACTGCGCGAAAACTTGTATTCCGGCTCAAAACAACGGGATATATCGTTTTAGATCGAAACTAGCAAAATTCATGAGCATCGAATTTACGAGTCGTCGAAGAGTAGACGAGAGAAAGGTGTAAACTTTTTCTCTCAGAACTGCGCGAAAACTTGTATTCCGGCTCAAAACAAAAGGATACATCATTTTAGGTCGAAACTAGCAAGATTCATGAGCATCGATTTTACAAGTCGTCGAAGAGTACACGAGAGAAAGGTGTAAACTTTTTCTCTCCGAACTGCGCGAAAACTTGTATTCCGGCTCAAAACAAAGGGATACATCGTTTTAGATCGAAACTAGCATGATTCACGAGCATCGATTTTACAAGTCGTCGAAGTACACGAGAGAAAGGTGTAAACTTTTTCTCTCAGAAGTGCACGAAAACTTGTATTCCGGCGCAAAACAACGGGATACATTGTTTTAGATCGAAACTAGCATGATTCACGAGCATCGATTTCACAAGTCCTCGAAGAGTAGACGAGAGAAAGGTGTAAACTTTTTCTCTCATAACTGCGCGAAAACTTGTATTCTGGCTGAAAACAACGGGATACATCGTTTTAGATCGAAACTAGCAAGATTCACGAGCGTCGATTTTACAAGTCCTCGAAGAGTAGACGAGAGAAAGGTGTAAACTTTTTCTCTCAGAACTGCGCGAAAACTTCTATTCCAGCTCAAAACAACGGGATACATCGTTGTAGATCAAAACTAGCAAGATATACGAGCATTGATTTTACAAGTCGTCGAAGAGTAGACGAGAGAAAGGTGTAAATTTTTCTCTCAGAACTGCGCGAAAACTTGTATTCCGGCTCAAAACAACGGGATACATCGTTTTAGATCATAACTAGCAAGAGTCACGAGCATCGATTTTACACGTCGTCGAAGAGTACACGAGAGAAAGGTGTAAACGTTTTCTCTCAGAACTGCGCGAAAACTTGTATACCGGCTCAAAAAAACGGGATACATCGTTTTAGATCGAAACTAGCAAGATTCACGAGCACCGATTTTACAAGTCGTCGTATAGTAGTCGAGAGAAAGGTGTAAACTTTCTCTCTCAGAACTGCGCGAAAACTTGTATTCCGGCTCAAAACAACGGGATTCATCGTTTTAGATCGAAACTAGCAAGATTCACGAGCATCGATTTTACAAGTCGTCGAGGAGTAGACGAGAGAAAGGTGTAAACTTTTCTCTCCGAACTGCGCGAAAACTTGTATTCCGGCTCAAAACAACGGGATATATCGTTTTAGATCGAAACTAGCAAAATTCATGAGCATCGAATTTACGAGTCGTCGAAGAGTAGACGAGAGAAAGGTGTAAACTTTTTCTCTCAGAACTGCGCGAAAACTTGTATTCCGGCTCAAAACAAAAGGATACATCGTTTTAGGTCGAAACTAGCAAGATTCATGAGCATCGATTTTACAAGTCGTCGAAGAGTACACGAGAGAAAGGTGTAAACTTTTTCTCTCCTAACTGCGCGAAAACTTGTATTCCGGCTCAAAACAAAGGGATACATCGTTTTAGATCGAAACTAGCATGATTCACGAGCATCGATTTTACAAGTCGTCGAAGTACACGAGAGAAAGGTGTAAACTTTTTCTCTCAGAAGTGCACGAAAACTTGTATTCCGGCGCAAAACAACGGGATACATTGTTTTAGATCGAAACTAGCATGATTCACGAGCATCGATTTCACAAGTCGTCGAAGAGTACACGAGAAAAAGGTGTAAACTTTTTCTCTCATAACTGCGCGAAAACTTGTATTCTGGCTCAAAACAACGGGATACATCGTTTTAGATCGAAACTAGCAAGATTCATGGGCATCGATTTTACAAGTCCTCGAAGAGTAGACGAGAGAAAGGTGTAAACTTTTTCTCTCATAACTGCGCGAAAACTTGTATTCTGGCTGAAAACAACGGGATACATCGTTTTAGATCGAAACTAGCAAGATTCACGAGCGTCGATTTTACAAGTCCTCGAAGAGTAGACGAGAGAAAGGTGTAAACTTTTTCTCTCAGAACTGCGCGAAAACTTCTATTCCAGCTCAAAACAACGGGATACATCGTTGTAGATCAAAACTAGCAAGATATACGAGCATTGATTTTACAAGTCGTCGAAGAGTAGACGAGAGAAAGGTGTAAATTTTTCTCTCAGAACTGCGCGAAAACTTGTATTCCGGCTCAAAACAACGGGATACATCGTTTTAGATCATAACTAGCAAGAGTCACGAGCATCGATTTTACACGTCGTCGAAGAGTACACGAGAGAAAGGTGTAAACGTTTTCTCTCAGAACTGCGCGAAAACTTGTATACCGGCTCAAAAAAACGGGATACATCGTTTTAGATCGAAACTAGCAAGATTCACGAGCACCGATTTTACAAGTCGTCGAATAGTAGTCGAGAGAAAGGTGTAAACTTTCTCTCTCAGAACTGCGCGAAAACTTGTATTCCGGCTCAAAACAACGGGATTCATCGTTTTAGATCGAAACTAGCAAGATTCACGAGCATCGATTTTACAACTCCTCGAAGAGTAGACGAGAGAAAGGTGTAAACTTTTTCTCTCAGAACTGCGCGAAAACTTGTTTTCCGGCTCAGAACAACGGGTTACATCGTTTTAGATCGAAACTAGCAAGATTCACGAGCATCGATATTACAAGTCGGCGAAGAGTAGACCAGAGAAAGGTGTAAACTTTTTCTCTAAGAACTGCGCGAAAACTTGTATTCCGGCTCAAAACAACGGATACATCGTTTTAGATCGAAACCAGCAAGATTCACGAGCATCGAATTTACAAGTCGTCGAATAGTCGACGAGAGAAAGGTGTAAACGTTTTCTCTCAGAACAGCGCGAAAACTTGTATTCCGGCTCAAAACAACGGGATTCATCGTTTTCGATCGAAACTAGCAAGATTCACGAGCACCAATTTTACAAGTCGTCGAAGAGTAGACGAGAGAAAGGTGTAAAGTTTTTCTCTCAGATCTGCGCGAAAACTTGTATTCCATCTCAAAACAACGAGATACATCGTTTTAGGTCGAAACTAGCAAGATTCACGAGCATCGATTTTACAAGTCGTCGAATAGTAGTCGAGAGAAAGGTGCAAACTTTCTCTCTCAAAACTCCGCGAAAACTTGTATTCCGGCTCAAAACAAAGGGATTCATCGTTTTAGATCGAAACTAGCAAGATTCACGAGCATAGATTTTACAAGTCCTCGAAGAGTAGACGAGAGAAAGGTGTAAACTTTTTCTCTCAGAACTGCGCGAAAACTTGTATTCCGGCTCAAAAAAACGGGATACATCGTTTTAGATCGAAACTAGCAAGATTCATGGGCATCGATTTTACAAGTCCTCGAAGAGTAGACGAGAGAAAGGTGTAAACTTTTTCTCTCATAACTGCGCGAAAACTAGTATTCTGGCTCAAAACAACGGGATACATCGTTTTAGATCGAAACTAGCAAGATTCACGAGCATCGATTTTACAAGTCCTCGAAGAGTAGACGAGAGAAAGGTGTAAACTTTTTCTCTCAGAACTGCGCGAAAACTTCTATTCCAGCTCAAAACAACGGGATACATCGTTGTAGATCGAAACTAGCAAGATATACGAGCATTGATTTTACAAGTCGTCGAAGAGTAGACGAGAGAAAGGTGTAAACTTTTCTCTCCGAACTGCGCGAAAACTTGTATTCCGGCTCAAAACAACGGGATATATCGTTTTAGATCGAAACTAGCAAAATTCATGAGCATCGAATTTACGAGTCGTCGAAGAGTAGACGAGAGAAAGGTGTAAACTTTTTCTCTCAGAACTGCGCGAAAACTTGTATTCCGGCTCAAAACAAAAGGATACATCGTTTTAGGTCGAAACTAGCAAGATTCATGAGCATCGATTTTACAAGTCGTCGAAGAGTACACGAGAGAAAGGTGTAAACTTTTTCTCTCCTAACTGCGCGAAAACTTGTATTCCGGCTCAAAACAAAGGGATACATCGTTTTAGATCGAAACTAGCATGATTCACGAGCATCGATTTTACAAGTCGTCGAAGTACACGAGAGAAAGGTGTAAACTTTTTCTCTCAGAAGTGCACGAAAACTTGTATTCCGGCGCAAAACAACGGGATACATTGTTTTAGATCGAAACTAGCATGATTCACGAGCATCGATTTCACAAGTCGTCGAAGAGTACACGAGAAAAAGGTGTAAACTTTTTCTCTCATAACTGCGCGAAAACTTGTATTCTGGCTCAAAACAACGGGATACATCGTTTTAGATCGAAACTAGCAAGATTCATGGGCATCGATTTTACAAGTCCTCGAAGAGTAGACGAGAGAAAGGTGTAAACTTTTTCTCTCATAACTGCGCGAAAACTTGTATTCTGGCTGAAAACAACGGGATACATCGTTTTAGATCGAAACTAGCAAGATTCACGAGCGTCGATTTTACAAGTCCTCGAAGAGTAGACGAGAGAAAGGTGTAAACTTTTTCTCTCAGAACTGCGCGAAAACTTCTATTCCAGCTCAAAACAACGGGATACATCGTTGTAGATCAAAACTAGCAAGATATACGAGCATTGATTTTACAAGTCGTCGAAGAGTAGACGAGAGAAAGGTGTAAATTTTTCTCTCAGAACTGCGCGAAAACTTGTATTCCGGCTCAAAACAACGGGATACATCGTTTTAGATCATAACTAGCAAGAGTCACGAGCATCGATTTTACACGTCGTCGAAGAGTACACGAGAGAAAGGTGTAAACGTTTTCTCTCAGAACTGCGCGAAAACTTGTATACCGGCTCAAAAAAACGGGATACATCGTTTTAGATCGAAACTAGCAAGATTCACGAGCACCGATTTTACAAGTCGTCGAATAGTAGTCGAGAGAAAGGTGTAAACTTTCTCTCTCAGAACTGCGCGAAAACTTGTATTCCGGCTCAAAACAACGGGATTCATCGTTTTAGATCGAAACTAGCAAGATTCACGAGCATCGATTTTACAACTCCTCGAAGAGTAGACGAGAGAAAGGTGTAAACTTTTTCTCTCAGAACTGCGCGAAAACTTGTTTTCCGGCTCAGAACAACGGGTTACATCGTTTTAGATCGAAACTAGCAAGATTCACGAGCATCGATATTACAAGTCGGCGAAGAGTAGACCAGAGAAAGGTGTAAACTTTTTCTCTAAGAACTGCGCGAAAACTTGTATTCCGGCTCAAAACAACGGATACATCGTTTTAGATCGAAACCAGCAAGATTCACGAGCATCGAATTTACAAGTCGTCGAATAGTCGACGAGAGAAAGGTGTAAACGTTTTCTCTCAGAACAGCGCGAAAACTTGTATTCCGGCTCAAAACAACGGGATTCATCGTTTTCGATCGAAACTAGCAAGATTCACGAGCACCAATTTTACAAGTCGTCGAAGAGTAGACGAGAGAAAGGTGTAAAGTTTTTCTCTCAGATCTGCGCGAAAACTTGTATTCCATCTCAAAACAACGAGATACATCGTTTTAGGTCGAAACTAGCAAGATTCACGAGCATCGATTTTACAAGTCGTCGAATAGTAGTCGAGAGAAAGGTGCAAACTTTCTCTCTCAAAACTCCGCGAAAACTTGTATTCCGGCTCAAAACAAAGGGATTCATCGTTTTAGATCGAAACTAGCAAGATTCACGAGCATAGATTTTACAAGTCCTCGAAGAGTAGACGAGAGAAAGGTGTAAACTTTTTCTCTCAGAACTGCGCGAAAACTTGTATTCCGGCTCAAAAAAACGGGATACATCGTTTTAGATCGAAACTAGCAAGATTCATGGGCATCGATTTTACAAGTCCTCGAAGAGTAGACGAGAGAAAGGTGTAAACTTTTTCTCTCATAACTGCGCGAAAACTAGTATTCTGGCTCAAAACAACGGGATACATCGTTTTAGATCGAAACTAGCAAGATTCACGAGCATCGATTTTACAAGTCCTCGAAGAGTAGACGAGAGAAAGGTGTAAACTTTTTCTCTCAGAACTGCGCGAAAACTTCTATTCCAGCTCAAAACAACGGGATACATCGTTGTAGATCGAAACTAGCAAGATATACGAGCATTGATTTTACAAGTCGTCGAAGAGTAGACGAGAGAAAGGTGTAAATTTTTCTCTCAGAACTGCGCGAAAACTTGTATTACGGCTCAAAACAACGGGATACATCGTTTTAGATCATAACTAGCAAGAGTCACGAGCATCGATTTTACACGTCGTCGAAGAGTACACGAGAGAAAGGTGTAAACGTTTTCTCTCAGAACTGCGCGAAAACTTGTATACCGGCTCAAAAAAACGGGATACATTGTTTTAGATCGAAACTAGCAAGATTCACGAGCATCGATTTTACAAGTCGTCGAAGAGTAGACGAGAGAAAGGTGTAAACTTTTTCTCTCAGAACTGCGCGAAAACTTGTATTCCGGCTCAAAACAACTGGATACATCGTTTTGGATCGAAACTAGCAAGATTCACGGGCATCGATTTTACAAGTCTTCGAAGAGTAGACAAGAGAAAGGTGTAAACTTTTTCTCTCCGAACTGCGCGAAAACTTGTATTCCGGCTCAAAACAACGGGATACATCGTTTTAGATCGAAACCAGCAAGATTCACGAGCATCGATTTTACAAGTCGTCGAATAGTGGACGAGAGAAAGGTGTAAACTTTTTCTCTCAGAACTGCGCGAAAACTTGTATTCCGGCTCAAAACAACGGGATTCATCGTTTTAGATCGAAACTAGCAAGATTCACGAGCATCGATTTTACAAGTCGTCGAATAGTAGTCGAGAGAAAGGTGTAAACTTTTTCTCTCAGAACTGCGCGAAAACTTGTATTCCGGCTCAAAACAACGGGATTCATCGTTTTAGATCGAAACTAGCAAGATTCACGAGCATCGATTTTACAAGTCGTCGAATAGTAGTCGAGAGAAAGGTGTAAACTTTCTCTCTCAGAACGGCGCGAAAACTTGTATTCCGGCTCAAAACAACAGGATTCATCGTTTTAGATCGAAACTAGCAAGATTCACGAGCATCGATTTTACAAGTCCTCGAAGAGTAGACGAGAGAAAGGTGTAAACTTTTTCTCTCAGAACTGCACGAAAACTTGTATTTCGGCTCAAAACAACGGGATACATCGTTTTAGGTCGAAACTAGCAAGATTCACGAGCATCGATTTTACAAGTCCTCGAAGAGTAGACGAGAGAAAGGTGTAAACTTTTTCTCTCAGAACTGCACGAAAACTTGTATTTCGGCTCAAAACAACGGGATACATCGTTTTAGGTCGAAACTAGCAAGATTCACGAGCATCGATTTTACAAGTCGTCGAAGAGTAGACGAGAAAAAGGTGTAAACTTTTTCTCTCAGAACTGCACGAAAACTTGTAGTCCGGCTCAAAACAACGGGGTACATCGTTTTAGATCGAAACTAGCAAGATTCACGAGCACCAATTTTACAAGTCGTCGAAGAGTAGACGAGAGAAAGGTGTAAAGTTTTTCTCTCAGATCTGCGCGAAAACTTGTATTCCATCTCAAAACAACGAGATACATCGTTTTAGGTCGAAACTAGCAAGATTCACGAGCATCGATTTTACAAGTCGTCGAATAGTAGTCGAGAGAAAGGTGCAAACTTTCTCTCTCAAAACTCCGCGAAAACTTGTATTCCGGCTCAAAACAAAGGGATTCATCGTTTTAGATCGAAACTAGCAAGATTCACGAGCATAGATTTTACAAGTCCTCGAAGAGTAGACGAGAGAAAGGTGTAAACTTTTTCTCTCAGAACTGCGCGAAAACTTGTATTCCGGCTCAAAAAAACGGGATACATCGTTTTAGATCGAAACTAGCAAGATTCATGGGCATCGATTTTACAAGTCCTCGAAGAGTAGACGAGAGAAAGGTGTAAACTTTTTCTCTCATAACTGCGCGAAAACTAGTATTCTGGCTCAAAACAACGGGATACATCGTTTTAGATCGAAACTAGCAAGATTCACGAGCATCGATTTTACAAGTCCTCGAAGAGTAGACGAGAGAAAGGTGTCAACTTTTTCTCTCAGAACTGCGCGAAAACTTCTATTCCAGCTCAAAACAACGGGATACATCGTTGTAGATCGAAACTAGCAAGATATACGAGCATTGATTTTACAAGTCGTCGAAGAGTAGACGAGACAAAGGTGTAAATTTTTCTCTCAGAACTGCGCGAAAACTTGTATTACGGCTCAAAACAACGGGATACATCGTTTTAGATCATAACTAGCAAGAGTCACGAGCATCGATTTTACACGTCGTCGAAGAGTACACGAGAGAAAGGTGTAAACGTTTTCTCTCAGAACTGCGCGAAAACTTGTATACCGGCTCAAAAAAACGGGATACATTGTTTTAGATCGAAACTAGCAAGATTCACGAGCATCGATTTTACAAGTCGTCGAAGAGTAGACGAGAGAAAGGTGTAAACTTTTTCTCTCAGAACTGCGCGAAAACTTGTATTCCGGCTCAAAACAACTGGATACATCGTTTTGGATCGAAACTAGCAAGATTCACGGGCATCGATTTTACAAGTCTTCGAAGAGTAGACAAGAGAAAGGTGTAAACTTTTTCTCTCCGAACTGCGCGAAAACTTGTATTCCGGCTCAAAACAACGGGACACATCGTTTTAGATCGAAACCAGCAAGATTCACGAGCATCGATTTTACAAGTCGTCGAATAGTGGACGAGAGAAAGGTGTAAACTTTTTCTCTCAGAACTGCGCGAAAACTTGTATTCCGGCTCAAAACAACGGGATTCATCGTTTTAGATCGAAACTAGCAAGATTCACGAGCATCGATTTTACAAGTCGTCGAATAGTAGTCGAGAGAAAGGTGTAAACTTTCTCTCTCAGAACGGCGCGAAAACTTGTATTCCGGCTCAAAACAACAGGATTCATCGTTTTAGATCGAAACTAGCAAGATTCACGAGCATCGATTTTACAAGTCCTCGAAGAGTAGACGAGAGAAAGGTGTAAACTTTTTCTCTAAGAACTGCGCGAAAACTTGTATTCCGGCTCAAAACAACGGATACATCGTTTTAGATCGAAACCAGCAAGATTCACGAGCATCGAATTTACAAGTCGTCGAATAGTCGACGAGAGAAAGGTGTAAACTTTTTCTCTCAGAACTGCGCGAAAACTAGTATTTCGTCTCAAAACAACGGGATACATCGTTTTAGGTCGAAACTAGCAAGAGTCACGAGCATCAATTTTACAAGTCGTCGAAGAGTACACGAGAGAAAGGTGTAAACGTTTTCTCTCCGAACTGCGCGAAAACTTGTATTCCGGCTCAAAACAAAGGGATACATCGTTTTAGATAAAAACTAGCATGATTCACGAGCATCGATTTTACAAGTCGTCGAAGAGTACACGAGAGAAAGGTGCAAAGTTTTCTCTCAGAACTGCACGAAAACTTGTATTCCGGCGCAAAACAAAGGGATACATTGTTTTAGATCGATACTAGCAAGATTCACGAGCATCGATTTTACAAGTCGTCGAGGAGTAGACGAGAGAAAGGTGTAAACTTTTTCTCTCCGAACTGCGCGAAAACTTGTATTCCGGCTCAAAACAACGGGATATATCGTTTTAGATCGAAACTAGCAAAATTCATGAGCATCGAATTTACGAGTCGTCGAAGAGTAGACGAGAGAAAGGTGTAAACTTTTTCTCTCAGAACTGCGCGAAAACTTGTATTCCGGCTCAAAACAACGGGATACATCGTTTTAGATCGAAACTAGCATCATTCACGAGCATCGATTTTACGAGTCGTCGAAGAGTAGACGAGAGAAAGGTGTAAACTTTTTCTCTCAGAACTGCGCGAAAACTTGTATTCCGGCTCAAAACAAAAGGATACATCATTTTAGGTCGAAACTAGCAAGATTCACGAGCATCGATTTTACAAGTCGTCGAAGAGTACACGAGAGAAAGGTGTAAACTTTTTCTCTCCGAACTGCGCGAAAACTTGTATTCCGGCTCAAAAGAAAGGGATACATCGTTTTAGACCGAAACTAGCATGATTCACGAGCATCGATTTTACAAGTCGTCGAAGTACACGAGAGAAAGGTGTAAACTTTTTCTCTCAGAACTGCACGAAAACTTGTATTCCCTCGCAAAACAACGGGATACATTGTTTTAGATCGAACCTAGCATGATTCACGAGCATCGATTTCACAAGTCGTCGAAGAGTACACGAGAGAAAGCTGTAAACTTTTTCTCTCAAAACTGCGTGAAAACTTGTATTCCGGCTCAAAACAACGGTATACATCGTTTTAGATCGAAACTAGCATGATTCACGAGCATCGATTTTACAAGTCGTAGAAGTACACGAGAGAAAGGTGTAAAGTTTTTCTCTCAGAACTGCGCGAAAACTTGTATTCCGGTTCAAAACAACGGGATACATCGTTTTAGATCGAAACTAGCATGATTTACTAGCATCAATTTTACAAGTCGTCAGAGAAAGGTGTAAACTTTTTCTCTCCGAACTGCGCAAAAACTTGTATTCCGGTTCAAAACAACGGGATACATCGTTTTAGATCGAAACTTGCATGATTCACGAGCATCAATTTTACAAGTCGTCGAAGAGTACACGAGAGAAAGGTGTAAACTTTTTCTCTCCGAACTGCGCGAAAACTTGTATTCCGGCTCAAAACAAAGGGATACATCGTTTTAGATAAAAACTAGCATGATTCACGAGCATCGATTTTACAAGTCGTCGAAGAGTACACGAGAGAAAGGTGCAAAGTTTTCTCTCAGAACTGCACGAAAACTTGTATTCCGGCTCAAAAAAACGGGATACATCGTTTTAGATCGAAACTAGCAAGATTCACGAGCATCGATTTTACAAGTCCTCGAAGAGTAGACGAGAGAAAGGTGTAAACTTTTTCTCTCATAACTGCGCGAAAACTTGTATTCTGGCTCAAAACAACGGGATACATCGTTTTAGATCGAAACTAGCAAGATTCATGGGCATCGATTTTACAAGTCCTCGAAGAGTAGACGAGAGAAAGGTGTAAACTTTTTCTCTCATAACTGCGCGAAAACTTGTACTCTGGCTGAAAACAACGGGATACATCGTTTTAGATCGAAACTAGCAAGATTCACGAGCGTCGATTTTACAAGTCCTCGAAGAGTAGACGAGAGAAAGGTGTAAACTTTTTCTCTCAGAACTGCGCGAAAACTTCTATTCCAGCTCAAAACAACGGGATACATCGTTGTAGATCAAAACTAGCAAGATATACGAGCATTGATTTTACAAGTCGTCGAAGAGTAGACGAGAGAAATGTGTAAATTTTTCTCTCAGAACTGCGCGAAAACTTGTATTCCGGCTCAAAACAACGGGATACATCGTTTTAGATCATAACTAGCAAGAGTCACGAGCATCGATTTTACACGTCGTCGAAGAGTACACGAGAGAAAGGTGTAAACGTTTTCTCTCAGAACTGCGCGAAAACTTGTATACCGGCTCAAAAAAACGGGATACATCGTTTTAGATCGAAACTAGCAAGATTCACGAGCACCGATTTTAAAAGTCGTCGAATAGTAGTCGAGAGAAAGGTGTAAACTTTCTCTCTGAGAACTGCGCGAAAACTTGTATTCCGGCTCAAAACAACGGGATTCATCGTTTTAGATCGAAACTAGCAAGATTCACGAGCATCGATTTTACAACTCCTCGAAGAGTAGACGAGAGAAAGGTGTAAACTTTTTCTCTCAGAACTGCGCGAAAACTTGTTTTCCGGCTCAGAACAACGGATACATCGTTTTAGATCGAAACCAGCAAGATTCACGAGCATCGATTTTACAAGTCGTCGAAGAGTACACGAGAGAAAGGTGTAAACTTTTTCTCTCCGAACTGCGCGAAAACTTGTATTCCGGCTCAAAAGAAAGGGATACATCGTTTTAGACCGAAACTAGCATGATTCACGAGCATCGATATTACAAGTCGGCGAAGAGTAGACCAGAGAAAGGTGTAAACTTTTTCTCTAAGAACTGCGCGAAAACTTGTATTCCGGCTCAAAACAACGGATACATCGTTTTAGATCGAAACCAGCAAGATTCACGAGCATCGATTTTACAAGTCGTCGAAGAGTACACGAGAGAAAGGTGTAAACTTTTTCTCTCCGAACTGCGCGAAAACTTGTATTCCGGCTCAAAAGAAAGGGATACATCGTTTTAGACCGAAACTAGCATGATTCACGAGCATCGATTTTACAAGTCGTCGAAGTACACGAGAGAAAGGTGTAAACTTTTTCTCTCAGAACTGCACGAAAACTTGTATTCCGGCGCAAAACAACGGGATACATTGTTTTAGATCGAAACTAGCATGATTCACGAGCATCGATTTCACAAGTCGTCGAAGAGTACACGAGAGAAAGCTGTAAACTTTTTCTCTCAAAACTGCGCGAAAACTTGTATTCCGGCTCAAAACAACGGTATACATCGTTTTAGATCGAAACTAGCATGATTCACGAGCATCGATTTTACAAGTCGTAGAAGTACACGAGAGAAAGGTGTAAAGTTTTTCTCTCAGAACTGCGCGAAAACTTGTATTCCGGCTCAAAAAAACGGGATACATCGTTTTAGATCGAAACTAGCAAGATTCATGGGCATCGATTTTACAAGTCTTCGAAGAGTAGACGAGAGAAAGGTGTAAACTTTTTCTCTCATAACTGCGCGAAAACTTGTATTCTGGCTCAAAACAACGGGATACATCGTTTTAGATCGAAACTAGCAAGATTCACGAGCATCGATTTTACAAGTCCTCAAAGAGTAGACGAGAGAAAGGTGTAAACTTTTTCTCTCAGAACTGCGCGAAAACTTCTATTCCAGCTCAAAACAACGGGATACATCGTTGTAGATCGAAACTAGCAAGATATACGAGCATTGATTTTACAAGTCGTCGAAGAGTAGACGAGAGAAAGGTGTAAATTTTTCTCTCAGAACTGCGCGAAAACTTGTATTACAGCTCAAAACAACGGGATACATCGTTTTAGATCATAACTAGCAAGAGTCACGAGCATCGATTTTACACGTCGTCGAAGAGTACACGAGAGAAAGGTGTAAACGTTTTCTCTCAGAACTGCGCGAAAACTTGTATACCGGCTCAAAAAAACGGGATACATTGTTTTAGATCGAAACTAGCAAGATTCACGAGCATCGATTTTACAAGTCGTCGAAGAGTAGACGAGAGAAAGGTGTAAACTTTTTCTCTCAGAACTGCGCGAAAACTTGTATTCCGGCTCAAAACAACTGGATACATCGTTTTGGATCGAAACTAGCAAGATTCACGGGCATCGATTCTACAAGTCTTCGAAGAGTAGACAAGAGAAAGGTGTAAACTTTTTCTCTCAGAACTGCGCGAAAACTTGTATTCCGGCTCAAAACAACGGGATACATCGTTTTAGATCGAAACCAGCAAGGTTCACGAGCATCGATTTTACAAGTCGTCGAATAGTGGACGAGAGAAAGGTGTAAACTTTTTCTCTCAGAACTGCGCGAAAACTTGTATTCCGGCTCAAAACAACGGGATTCATCGTTTTAGATCGAAACTAGCAAGATTCACGAGCATCGATTTTACAAGTCGTCGAATAGTAGTCGAGAGAAAGGTGTAAACTTTCTCTCTCAGAACGGCGCGAAAACTTGTATTCCGGCTCAAAACAACAGGATTCATCGTTTTAGATCGAAACTAGCAAGATTCACGAGCATCGATTTTACAAGTCCTCGAAGAGTAGACGAGAGAAAGGTGTAAACTTTTTCTCTCAGAACTGCACGAAAACTTGTATTCGGGCTCAAAACAACGGGATACATCGTTGTAGATCGAAACTAGCAAGATATACGAGCATTGATTTTACAAGTCGTCGAAGAGTAGACGAGAGAAAGGTGTAAATTTTTCTCTCAGAACTGCGCGAAAACTTGTATTACAGCTCAAAACAACGGGATACATCGTTTTAGATCATAACTAGCAAGAGTCACGAGCATCGATTTTACACGTCGTCGAAGAGTACACGAGAGAAAGGTGTAAACGTTTTCTCTCAGAACTGCGCGAAAACTTGTATACCGGCTCAAAAAAACGGGATACATTGTTTTAGATCGAAACTAGCAAGATTCACGAGCATCGATTTTACAAGTCGTCGAAGAGTAGACGAGAGAAAGGTGTAAACTTTTTCTCTCAGAACTGCGCGAAAACTTGTATTCCGGCTCAAAACAACTGGATACATCGTTTTGGATCGAAACTAGCAAGATTCACGGGCATCGATTCTACAAGTCTTCGAAGAGTAGACAAGAGAAAGGTGTAAACTTTTTCTCTCAGAACTGCGCGAAAACTTCTATTCCAGCTCAAAACAACGGGATACATCGTTGTAGATCGAAACTAGCAAGATATACGAGCATTGATTTTACAAGTCGTCGAAGAGTAGACGAGAGAAAGGTGTAAATTTTTCTCTCAGAACTGCGCGAAAACTTGTATTACAGCTCAAAACAACGGGATACATCGTTTTAGATCATAACTAGCAAGAGTCACGAGCATCGATTTTACACGTCGTCGAAGAGTACACGAGAGAAAGGTGTAAACGTTTTCTCTCAGAACTGCGCGAAAACTTGTATACCGGCTCAAAAAAACGGGATACATTGTTTTAGATCGAAACTAGCAAGATTCACGAGCATCGATTTTACAAGTCGTCGAAGAGTAGACGAGAGAAAGGTGTAAACTTTTTCTCTCAGAACTGCGCGAAAACTTGTATTCCGGCTCAAAACAACTGGATACATCGTTTTGGATCGAAACTAGCAAGATTCACGGGCATCGATTCTACAAGTCTTCGAAGAGTAGACAAGAGAAAGGTGTAAACTTTTTCTCTCAGAACTGCGCGAAAACTTGTATTCCGGCTCAAAACAACGGGATACATCGTTTTAGATCGAAACCAGCAAGGTTCACGAGCATCGATTTTACAAGTCGTCGAATAGTGGACGAGAGAAAGGTGTAAACTTTTTCTCTCAGAACTGCGCGAAAACTTGTATTCCGGCTCAAAACAACGGGATTCATCGTTTTAGATCGAAACTAGCAAGATTCACGAGCATCGATTTTACAAGTCGTCGAATAGTAGTCGAGAGAAAGGTGTAAACTTTCTCTCTCAGAACGGCGCGAAAACTTGTATTCCGGCTCAAAACAACAGGATTCATCGTTTTAGATCGAAACTAGCAAGATTCACGAGCATCGATTTTACAAGTCCTCGAAGAGTAGACGAGAGAAAGGTGTAAACTTTTTCTCTCAGAACTGCACGAAAACTTGTATTTCGGCTCAAAACAACGGGATACATCGTTTTAGGTCGAAACTAGCAAGATTCACGAGCATCGATTTTACAAGTCCTCGAAGAGTAGACGAGAGAAAGGTGTAAACTTTTTCTCTCAGAACTGCACGAAAACTTGTATTTCGGCTCAAAACAACGGGATACATCGTTTTAGGTCGAAACTAGCAAGATTCACGAGCATCGATTTTACAAGTCGTCGAAGAGTAGACGAGAAAAAGGTGTAAACTTTTTCTCCCAGAACTGCACGAAAACTTGTAGTCCGGCTCAAAACAACGGGGTACATGGTTTTAGATTGAAACTAGCAAGATTCACGAGCATCGATATTACAAGTCGTCGAAGAGTAGACGAGAGAAAGGTGTAAACTTTTTCTCTAAGAACTGCGCGAAAACTTGTATTCCGGCTCAAAACAACGGATACATCGTTTTAGATCGAAACCAGCAAGATTCACGAGCATCGAATTTACAAGTCGTCGAATAGTCGACGAGAGAAAGGTGTAAACGTTTTCTCTCAGAACAGCGCGAAAACTTGTATTCCGGCTCAAAACAACGGGATTCATCGTTTTCGATCGAAACTAGCAAGATTCACGAGCACCAATTTTACAAGTCGTCGAAGAGTAGACGAGAGAAAGGTGTAAACTTTTTCTCTCAGATCTGCGCGAAAACTTGTATTCCATCTCAAAACAACGAGATACATCGTTTTAGGTCGAAACTAGCAAGATTCACGAGCATCGATTTTACAAGTCATCGAATAGTAGTCGAGAGAAAGGTGTAAACTTTCTCTCTCAAAACTGCGCGAAAACTTGTATTCCGGCTCAAAACAAAGGGATTCATCGTTTTAGATCGAAACTAGCAAGATTCACGAGCATAGATTTTACAAGTCCTCGAAGAGTAGACGAGAGAAAGGTGTAAACTTTTTCTCTCAGAACTGCGCGAAAACTTGTATTCCGGCTCAAAAAAACGGGATACATCGTTTTAGATCGAAACTAGCAAGATTCACGAGCATCAATTTTACAAGTCGTCGAAGAGTAGACGAGAGAAAGGTGTAAACGTTTTCTCTAAGAACTGCGCGAAAACTTGTATTCCGGCTCAAAACAACGGATACATCGTTTTAGATCGAAACCAGCAAGATTCTCGAGCATCGAATTTACAAGTCGTCGAATAGTGGACGAGAGAAAGGTGTATACTTTTTCTCTCAGAACTGCGCGAAAACTTGTATTCCGGCTCAAAACAACGGGATACCACGTTTTAGGTCGAAACTAGCAAGATTCACGAGCATCGATTTTACAAGTCGTCGAAGAGTAGACGAGAAAAAGGTGTAAACTTTTTCTCTCAGAACTGCACGAAAACTTGTATTCCGGCTCAAAACAACGGGGTACATCGTTTTAGATCGAAACTAGCAAGATTCACGAGCATCGATATTACAAGTCGTTGAAGAGTAGACGAGAGAAGGGTGTTAACTTTTTCTCTCAGAACTGCGCGAAAACTTGTATTCCGGCTCAAAACAACGGGATACATCGTTTTAGATCGAAACTAGCAAGATTCACGAGCATCAATTTTACACGTCGTCGAAGAGTACACGAGAGAAAGGTGTAAAAGTTTTCTCTCAGAACTGCGCGAAAACTTGTATATCGGCTCAAAAAAACGGGATACATCGTTTTAGATCGAAACTAGCAAGATTCACGAGCATCGAATTTACAAGTCGTCGAATAGTGGACGAGAGAAAGGTGTAAACTTTTTCTCTCAGAACTGCGCGAAAACTTGTATTCCGGCTCAAAACAACGGGATTCATCGTTTTAGATCGAAACTAGCAAGATTCACGAGCACCAATTTTACAAGTCGTCGAAGAGTAGACGAGAGAAAGGTGTAATCTTTTTCTCTCAGAACTGCGCGAAAACTTGTATTCCATCTCAAAACAACGAGATAAATCGTTTTAGGTCGAAACTAGCAAAATTCACGAGCATCGATTTTACAAGTCGTCGAATAGTAGTCGAGAGAAAGGTGTAAACTTTCTCTCTCAGAACTGCGCGAAAACTTGTATTCTGGCTCAAAACAACGGGATTCATCGTTTTAGATCGAAACTAGCAAGATTCACGAGCATCGATTTTACAACTCCTCGAAGAGTAGACGAGAGAAAGGTGTAAACTTTTTCTCTCAGAACTGCGCGAAAACTTGTATTCCAGCTCAAAAAAACGGGATACATCGTTGTAGATCGAAACTAGCAAGATTCATGGGCATCCATTTTACAAGTCCTCGAAGAGTAGACGAGAGAAAGGTGTAAACTTTTTCTCTCATAACTGCGCGAAAACTTGTATTCTGGCTCAAAACAACGGGATACATCGTTTTAGATCGAAACTAGCAAGATTCACGAGCATCGATTTTACAAGTCCTCAAAGAGTAGACGAGAGAAAGGTGTAAACTTTTTCTCTCAGAACTGCGCGAAAACTTCTATTCCAGCTCAAAACAACTATATACATCGTTGTAAATCGAAACTAGCAAGATATACGAGCATTGATTTTACAAGTCGTCGAAGAGTAGACGAGAGAAAAGTGTAAATTTTTCTCTCAGAACTGCGCGAAAACTTGTTTTCCGGCTCAGAACAACGGGTTACATCGTTTTAGATCGAAACTAGCAAGATTCACGAGCATCGATATTACAAGTCGGCGAAGAGTAGACCAGAGAAAGGTGTAAACTTTTTCTCTAAGAACTGCGCGAAAACTTGTATTCCGGCTCAAAACAACGGATACATCGTTTTAGATCGAAACTAGCAAGATATACGAGCATTGATTTTACAAGTCGTCGAAGAGTAGACGAGAGAAAGGTGTAAATTTTTGTCTCAGAACTGCGCGAAAACTTGTATTCCGGCTCAAAACAACGGGATACATCGTTTTAGATCATAACTAGCAAGAGTCACGAGCATCGATTTTACACGTCGTCGAAGAGTACACGAGAGAAAGGTGTAAACGTTTTCTCTCAGAACTGCGCGAAAACTTGTATTCCGGCTCAAAACAACGGGATACATCGTTTTAGATCATAACTAGCAAGAGTCACGAGCATCGATTTTACACGTCATCGAAGAGTACACGAGAGAAAGGTGTAAACGTTTTCTCTCAGAACTGCGCGAAAACTTGTATACCGGCTCAAAAAAACGGGATACATTGTTTTAGATCGAAACTAGCAAGATTCACGAGCATCGATTTTACAATTCGTCGAAGAGTAGACGAGAGAAAGGTGTAAACGTTTTCTCTCAGAACTGCGCGAAAACTTCTATTCCAGCTCAAAACAACGGGATACATCGTTGTAGATCGAAACTAGCAAGATATACGAGCATTGATTTTACAAGTCGTCGAAGAGTAGACGAGAGAAAGGTGTAAATTTTTCTCTCAGAACT
Organism: Amblyomma americanum; assembly: GCF_052857255.1. NCBI lineage: Eukaryota > Metazoa > Arthropoda > Arachnida > Ixodida > Ixodidae > Amblyomma > Amblyomma americanum. The sequence continues at coordinate 125,560 of NW_027526648.1, read as the reverse complement.
GCGCGAAAACTTGTATTCCGGCTCAAAACAACGGGATACATCGTTTTAGATCATAACTAGCAAGAGTCACGAGCTTCGATTTAACACGTCGTCGAAGAGTACACGAGAGAAAGGTGTAAACGTTTTCTCTCAGAACTGCGCGAAAACTTGTATTCCGGCTCAAAACAACGGGATACATCGTTTTAGATCGAAACTAGCAAGATATACGAGCATTGATTTTACAAGTCGTCGAAGAGTAGACGAGAGAAAGGTGTAAACGTTTTCTCTCAGAACTGCGCCAAAACTTGTATTCCGGCTCAGAACAACGGGTTACATCGTTTTAGATCGAAACTAGCAAGATTCACGAGCATCGATATTACAAGTCGTCGAAGAGTAGACGAGAGAAAGGTGTTAACTTTTTCACTCAGAACTGCGCGAAAACTTGTATTCCGGCTCAAAACAACGGGATACATCGTTTTAGATCAAAACCAGCAAGATTCACGAGCATCGATTTTGCACGTCGTCGAAGAGTACACGAGAGAAAGGTGTAAACGTTTTCTCTCAGAACTGCGCGAAAACTTCTATTCCAGCTCAAAACAACGGGATACATCGTTGTAGATCGAAACTAGCAAGATATACGAGCATTGATTTTACAAGTCGTCGAAGAGTAGACGAGAGAAAGGTGTAAATTTTTCTCTCAGAACTGCGCGAAAACTTGTATTCCGGCTCACAACAACGGGATACATCGTTTTAGATCATAACTAGAAAGAGTCACGAGCATCGATTTTACACGTCGTCGAAGAGTACACGAGAGAAAGGTGTAAACGTTTTCTCTCAGAACTGCGCGAAAACTTGTATACCGGCTCAAAAAAACGGGATACATCGTTTTAGATCGAAACTAGCAAGATTCATGGGCATCGATTTTACATGTCTTCGAAGAGTACACGAGAGAAAGGTGTAAACTTTTTCTCTCAGAACTGCGCGAAAGCTTGTATTCCGGCTCAAAACAACGGGATACATCGTTTTAGATCGAAACTAGCAAGATTCACGAGCATCGATTTTACAAGTCGTCGAAGAGTAGACGAGAGAAAGGTGTAAACTTTTTCTCTAAGAACTGCGCGAAAACTTGTATTCCGGCTCAAAACAACGGAATACATCGTTTTAGATCGAAACTAGCAAGATTCACGAGCATCGATTTTACAAGTCGTCGAAGAGTAGACGAGAGAAAGGTGTAAACTTTTTCTCTCAGAACTGCACGAAAACTTGTATTCCGGCTCAAAACAACGGGATAAATCGTTTTAGATCGAAACTAGCAAGATTCACGAGCATCGATTTTACAAGTCGTCAGAGTACTCGAGAGAAAGGTGTAAACTTTTTCTCTCAAAACTGCGCGAAAACTTGTATTCCGGCTCAAAACAACGGGATACATCGTTTTAGGTCGAAACTAGCAAGATTCACGAGCATCGATTTTACAAGTCGTCGAAGAGTAGACGAGAAAAAGGCGTAAACGTTTTCTCTCAGAACTACACGAAAACTTGTATTCCGGCTCAAAACAACGGGGTACATCGTTTTAGATCGAAACTAGCAAGATTCACGAGCATCGATATTACAAGTCGTTGAAGAGTAGACGAGAGAAAGGTGTAAACTTTTTCTCTCAGATCTGCGCGAAAACTTGTATTCCATCTCAAAACAACGGGGTACATCGTTTTAGATCGAAACTAGCAAGATTCACGAGCACCAATTTTACAAGTCGTCGAAGAGTAGACGAGAGAAAGGTGTAAACTTTTTCTCTCAGATCTGCGCGAAAACTTGTATTCCATCTCAAAACAACCAGATACATCGTTTTAGGTCGAAACTAGCAAGATTCACGAGCATCGATTTCACAAGTCGTCGAATAGTAGTCGAGAGAAAGGTGTAAACTTTCTCTCTCAAAACTGCGCAAAAACTTGTATTCCGGCTCAAAAGAAAGGGATTCATCGTTTTAGATCGAAACTAGCAAGATTCACGAGCATAGATTTTACAAGTCCTCGAAGAGTAGACGAGAGAAAGGTGTAAACTTTTTCTCTCAGAACTGCGCGAAAACTTGTATTCCGGCTCAAAAAAACGGATACATCGTTTTAGATCGAAACCAGCAAGATTCACGAGCATCGAATTTACAAGTCGTCGAATAGTCGACGAGAGAAAGGTGTAAACGTTTTCTCTCAGAACAGCGCGAAAACTTGTATTCCGGCTCAAAACAACGGGATTCATCGTTTTCCATCGAAACTAGCAAGATTCACGAGCACCAATTTTACAAGTCGTCGAAGAGTAGACGAGAGAAAGGTGTAAAGTTTTTCTCTCAGATCTGCGCGAAAACTTGTATTCCATCTCAAAACAACGAGATACATCGTTTTAGGTCGAAACTAGCAAGATTCACGAGCATCGATTTTACAAGTCGTCGAATAGTAGTCGAGAGAAAGGTGCAAACTTTCTCTCTCAAAACTGCGCGAAAACTTGTATTCCGGCTCAAAACAAAGGGATTCATCGTTTTAGATTGAAACTAGCAAGATTCACGAGCATAGATTTTACAAGTCCTCGAAGAGTAGACGAGAGAAAGGTGTAAACTTTTTCTCTCAGAACTGCGCGAAAACTTGTATTCCGGCTAAAAAAAACGGGATACATCGTTTTAGATCGAAACTAGCAAGATTAATGGGCATCGATTTTACAAGTCCTCGAAGAGTAGACGAGAGAAAGGTGTAAACTTTTTCTCTCATAACTGCGCGAAAACTTGTATTCTGGATCAAAACAACGGGATACATCGTTTTAGATCGAAACTAGCAAGATTCACGAGCATCGATTTTACAAGTCCTCGAAGAGTAGACGAGAGAAATGTGTAAACTTTTTCTCTCAGAACTGCGCGAAAACTTCTATTCCAGCTCAAAACAACGGGATACATCGTTGTAGATCGAAACTAGCAAGATATACGAGCATTGATTTTACAAGTCGTCGAAGAGTAGACGAGAGAAAGGTGTAAATTTTTCTCTCAGAACTGCGCGAAAACTTGTATTTCGGCTCAAAACAACGGGATACATCGTTTTAGGTCGAAACTAGCAAGATTCACGAGCATCGATTTTACAAGTCGTCGAAGAGTAGACGAGAAAAAGGTGTAAACTTTTTCTCCCAGAACTGCACGAAAACTTGTAGTCCGGCTCAAAACAACGGGGTACATGGTTTTAGATTGAAACTAGCAAGATTCACGAGCATCGATATTACAAGTCGTCGAAGAGTAGACGAGAGAAAGGTGTAAACTTTTTCTCTAAGAACTGCGCGAAAACTTGTATTCCGGCTCAAAACAACGGATACATCGTTTTAGATCGAAACCAGCAAGATTCACGAGCATCGAATTTACAAGTCGTCGAATAGTCGACGAGAGAAAGGTGTAAACGTTTTCTCTCAGAACAGCGCGAAAACTTGTATTCCGGCTCAAAACAACGGGATTCATCGTTTTCGATCGAAACTAGCAAGATTCACGAGCACCAATTTTACAAGTCGTCGAAGAGTAGACGAGAGAAAGGTGTAAACTTTTTCTCTCAGATCTGCGCGAAAACTTGTATTCCATCTCAAAACAACGAGATACATCGTTTTAGGTCGAAACTAGCAAGATTCACGAGCATCGATTTTACAAGTCATCGAATAGTAGTCGAGAGAAAGGTGTAAACTTTCTCTCTCAAAACTGCGCGAAAACTTGTATTCCGGCTCAAAACAAAGGGATTCATCGTTTTAGATCGAAACTAGCAAGATTCACGAGCATAGATTTTACAAGTCCTCGAAGAGTAGACGAGAGAAAGGTGTAAACTTTTTCTCTCAGAACTGCGCGAAAACTTGTATTCCGGCTCAAAAAAACGGGATACATCGTTTTAGATCGAAACTAGCAAGATTCACGAGCATCAATTTTACAAGTCGTCGAAGAGTAGACGAGAGAAAGGTGTAAACTTTTTCTCTAATAACTGCGCGAAAACTTGTATTCCGGCTCAAAACAACGGATACATCGTTTTAGATCGAAACCAGCAAGATTCTCGAGCATCGAATTTACAAGTCGTCGAATAGTGGACGAGAGAAAGGTGTATACTTTTTCTCTCAGAACTGCGCGAAAACTTGTATTCCGGCTCAAAACAACGGGATACCACGTTTTAGGTCGAAACTAGCAAGATTCACGAGCATCGATTTTACAAGTCGTCGAAGAGTAGACGAGAAAAAGGTGTAAACTTTTTCTCTCAGAACTGCACGAAAACTTGTATTCCGGCTCAAAACAACGGGGTACATCGTTTTAGATCGAAACTAGCAAGATTCACGAGCATCGATATTACAAGTCGTTGAAGAGTAGACGAGAGAAGGGTGTTAACTTTTTCTCTCAGAACTGCGCGAAAACTTGTATTCCGGCTCAAAACAACGGGATACATCGTTTTAGATCGAAACTAGCAAGATTCACGAGCATCAATTTTACACGTCGTCGAAGAGTACACGAGAGAAAGGTGTAAAAGTTTTCTCTCAGAACTGCGCGAAAACTTGTATATCGGCTCAAAAAAACGGGATACATCGTTTTAGATCGAAACTAGCAAGATTCACGAGCATCGAATTTACAAGTCGTCGAATAGTGGACGAGAGAAAGGTGTAAACTTTTTCTCTCAGAACTGCGCGAAAACTTGTATTCCGGCTCAAAACAACGGGATTCATCGTTTTAGATCGAAACTAGCAAGATTCACGAGCACCAATTTTACAAGTCGTCGAAGAGTAGACGAGAGAAAGGTGTAAACTTTTTCTCTCAGAACTGCGCGAAAACTTGTATTCCATCTCAAAACAACGAGATAAATCGTTTTAGGTCGAAACTAGCAAAATTCACGAGCATCGATTTTACAAGTCGTCGAATAGTAGTCGAGAGAAAGGTGTAAACTTTCTCTCTCAGAACTGCGCGAAAACTTGTATTCTGGCTCAAAACAACGGGATTCATCGTTTTAGATCGAAACTAGCAAGATTCACGAGCATCGATTTTACAACTCCTCGAAGAGTAGACGAGAGAAAGGTGTAAACTTTTTCTCTCAGAACTGCGCGAAAACTTGTATTCCAGCTCAAAAAAACGGGATACATCGTTGTAGATCGAAACTAGCAAGATTCATGGGCATCCATTTTACAAGTCCTCGAAGAGTAGACGAGAGAAAGGTGTAAACTTTTTCTCTCATAACTGCGCGAAAACTTGTATTCTGGCTCAAAACAACGGGATACATCGTTTTAGATCGAAACTAGCAAGATTCACGAGCATCGATTTTACAAGTCCTCAAAGAGTAGACGAGAGAAAGGTGTAAACTTTTTCTCTCAGAACTGCGCGAAAACTTCTATTCCAGCTCAAAACAACTATATACATCGTTGTAAATCGAAACTAGCAAGATATACGAGCATTGATTTTACAAGTCGTCGAAGAGTAGACGAGAGAAAAGTGTAAATTTTTCTCTCAGAACTGCGCGAAAACTTGTTTTCCGGCTCAGAACAACGGGTTACATCGTTTTAGATCGAAACTAGCAAGATTCACGAGCATCGATATTACAAGTCGGCGAAGAGTAGACCAGAGAAAGGTGTAAACTTTTTCTCTAAGAACTGCGCGAAAACTTGTATTCCGGCTCAAAACAACGGATACATCGTTTTAGATCGAAACTAGCAAGATATACGAGCATTGATTTTACAAGTCGTCGAAGAGTAGACGAGAGAAAGGTGTAAATTTTTGTCTCAGAACTGCGCGAAAACTTGTATTCCGGCTCAAAACAACGGGATACATCGTTTTAGATCATAACTAGCAAGAGTCACGAGCATCGATTTTACACGTCGTCGAAGAGTACACGAGAGAAAGGTGTAAACGTTTTCTCTCAGAACTGCGCGAAAACTTGTATTCCGGCTCAAAACAACGGGATACATCGTTTTAGATCATAACTAGCAAGAGTCACGAGCATCGATTTTACACGTCATCGAAGAGTACACGAGAGAAAGGTGTAAACGTTTTCTCTCAGAACTGCGCGAAAACTTGTATACCGGCTCAAAAAAACGGGATACATTGTTTTAGATCGAAACTAGCAAGATTCACGAGCATCGATTTTACAATTCGTCGAAGAGTAGACGAGAGAAAGGTGTAAACGTTTTCTCTCAGAACTGCGCGAAAACTTCTATTCCAGCTCAAAACAACGGGATACATCGTTGTAGATCGAAACTAGCAAGATATACGAGCATTGATTTTACAAGTCGTCGAAGAGTAGACGAGAGAAAGGTGTAAATTTTTCTCTCAGAACTGCGCGAAAACTTGTATTCCGGCTCAAAACAACGGGATACATCGTTTTAGATCATAACTAGCAAGAGTCACGAGCTTCGATTTAACACGTCGTCGAAGAGTACACGAGAGAAAGGTGTAAACGTTTTCTCTCAGAACTGCGCGAAAACTTGTATTCCGGCTCAAAACAACGGGATACATCGTTTTAGATCGAAACTAGCAAGATATACGAGCATTGATTTTACAAGTCGTCGAAGAGTAGACGAGAGAAAGGTGTAAACGTTTTCTCTCAGAACTGCGCCAAAACTTGTATTCCGGCTCAGAACAACGGGTTACATCGTTTTAGATCGAAACTAGCAAGATTCACGAGCATCGATATTACAAGTCGTCGAAGAGTAGACGAGAGAAAGGTGTTAACTTTTTCACTCAGAACTGCGCGAAAACTTGTATTCCGGCTCAAAACAACGGGATACATCGTTTTAGATCAAAACCAGCAAGATTCACGAGCATCGATTTTGCACGTCGTCGAAGAGTACACGAGAGAAAGGTGTAAACGTTTTCTCTCAGAACTGCGCGAAAACTTCTATTCCAGCTCAAAACAACGGGATACATCGTTGTAGATCGAAACTAGCAAGATATACGAGCATTGATTTTACAAGTCGTCGAAGAGTAGACGAGAGAAAGGTGTAAATTTTTCTCTCAGAACTGCGCGAAAACTTGTATTCCGGCTCAAAACAACGGGATACATCGTTTTAGATCATAACTAGCAAGAGTCACGAGCATCGATTTTACACGTCGTCGAAGAGTACACGAGAGAAAGGTGTAAACGTTTTCTCTCAGAACTGCGCGAAAACTTGTATACCGGCTCAAAAAAACGGGATACATCGTTTTAGATCGAAACTAGCAAGATTCATGGGCATCGATTTTACATGTCTTCGAAGAGTACACGAGAGAAAGGTGTAAACTTTTTCTCTCAGAACTGCGCGAAAGCTTGTATTCCGGCTCAAAACAACGGGATACATCGTTTTAGATCGAAACTAGCAAGATTCACGAGCATCGATTTTACAAGTCGTCGAAGAGTAGACGAGAGAAAGGTGTAAACTTTTTCTCTAAGAACTGCGCGAAAACTTGTATTACGGCTCAAAACAACGGGATACATCGTTTTAGATCATAACTAGCAAGATATACGAGCATTGATTTTACAAGTCGTCGAAGAGTAGACGAGAGAAAGGTGTAAACGTTTTCTCTCAGAACTGCGCCAAAACTTGTATTCCGGCTCAGAACAACGGGTTACATCGTTTTAGATCGAAACTAGCAAGATTCACGAGCATCGATATTACAAGTCGTCGAAGAGTAGACGAGAGAAAGGTGTTAACTTTTTCACTCAGAACTGCGCGAAAACTTGTATTCCGGCTCAAAACAACGGGATACATCGTTTTAGATCAAAACCAGCAAGATTCACGAGCATCGATTTTGCACGTCGTCGAAGAGTACACGAGAGAAAGGTGTAAACGTTTTCTCTCAGAACTGCGCGAAAACTTCTATTCCAGCTCAAAACAACGGGATACATCGTTGTAGATCGAAACTAGCAAGATATACGAGCATTGATTTTACAAGTCGTCGAAGAGTAGACGAGAGAAAGGTGTAAATTTTTCTCTCACAACTGCGCGAAAACTTGTATTCCGGCTCAAAACAACGGGATTCATCGTTTTAGATCGAAACTAGCAAGATTCACGAGCATAGATTTTACAAGTCCTCGAAGAGTAGACGAGAGAAAGGTGTAAACTTTTTCTCTCAGAACTGCGCGAAAACTTGTATTCCATCTCAAAACAACGAGATACATCGTTTTAGGTCGAAACTAGCAAGATTCACGAGCATCGATTTTACAAGTCGTCGAATAGTAGTCGAGAGAAAGGTGCAAACTTTCTCTCTCAAAACTGCGCGAAAACTTGTATTCCGGCTCAAAACAAAGGGATTCATCGTTTTAGATTGAAACTAGCAAGATTCACGAGCATAGATTTTACAAGTCCTCGAAGAGTAGACGAGAGAAAGGTGTAAACTTTTTCTCTCACAACTGCGCGAAAACTTGTATTCCGGCTCAAAAAAACGGGATACATCGTTTTAGATCGAAACTAGCAAGATTAATGGGCATCGATTTTACAAGTCCTCGAAGAGTAGACGAGAGAAAGGTGTAAACTTTTTCTCTCATAACTGCGCGAAAACTTGTATTCTGGCTCAAAACAACGGGATACATCGTTTTAGATCGAAACTAGCAAGATTCACGAGCATCGATTTTACAAGTCCTCGAAGAGTACACGAGAGAAAGGTGTAAACGTTTTCTCTCAGAACTGCGCGAAAACTTGTATACCGGCTCAAAAAAACGGGATACATCGTTTTAGATCGAAACTAGCAAGATTCATGGGCATCGATTTTACATGTCTTCGAAGAGTACACGAGAGAAAGGTGTAAACTTTTTCTCTCAGAACTGCGCGAAAGCTTGTATTCCGGCTCAAAACAACGGGATACATCGTTTTAGATCGAAACTAGCAAGATTCACGAGCATCGATTTTACAAGTCGTCGAAGAGTAGACGAGAGAAAGGTGTAAACTTTTTCTCTCAGAACTGCGCGAAAACTTGTATTCCGGCTCAAAACAACGGGATTCATCGTTTTAGATCGAAACTAGCAAGATTCACGAGCACCAATTTTACAAGTCGTCGAAGAGTAGACGAGAGAAAGGTGTAAACTTTTTCTCTCAGATCTGCGCGAAAACTTGTATTCCATCTCAAAACAACCAGATACATCGTTTTAGGTCGAAACTAGCAAGATTCACGAGCATCGATTTCACAAGTCGTCGAATAGTAGTCGAGAGAAAGGTGTAAACTTTCTCTCTCAAAACTGCGCAAAAACTTGTATTCCGGCTCAAAAGAAAGGGATTCATCGTTTTAGATCGAAACTAGCAAGATTCACGAGCATAGATTTTACAAGTCCTCGAAGAGTAGACGAGAGAAAGGTGTAAACTTTTTCTCTCAGAACTGCGCGAAAACTTGTATTCCGGCTCAAAACAACGGATACATCGTTTTAGATCGAAACCAGCAAGATTCACGAGCATCGAATTTACAAGTCGTCGAATAGTCGACGAGAGAAAGGTGTAAACGTTTTCTCTCAGAACAGCGCGAAAACTTGTATTCCGGCTCAAAACAACGGGATTCATCGTTTTCCATCGAAACTAGCAAGATTCACGAGCACCAATTTTACAAGTCGTCGAAGAGTAGACGAGAGAAAGGTGTAAAGTTTTTCTCTCAGATCTGCGCGAAAACTTGTATTCCATCTCAAAACAACGAGATACATCGTTTTAGGTCGAAACTAGCAAGATTCACGAGCATCGATTTTACAAGTCGTCGAATAGTAGTCGAGAGAAAGGTGCAAACTTTCTCTCTCAAAACTGCGCGAAAACTTGTATTCCGGCTCAAAACAAAGGGATTCATCGTTTTAGATCGAAACTAGCAAGATTCACGAGCATAGATTTTACAAGTCCTCGAAGAGTAGACGAGAGAAAGGTGTAAACTTTTTCTCTCAGAACTGCGCGAAAACTTGTATTCCGGCTCAAAAAAACGGGATACATCGTTTTAGATCGAAACTAGCAAGATTAATGGGCATCGATTTTACAAGTCCTCGAAGAGTAGACGAGAGAAAGGTGTAAACTTTTTCTCTCATAACTGCGCGAAAACTTGTATTCTGGCTCAAAACAACGGGATACATCGTTTTAGATCGAAACTAGCAAGATTCACGAGCATCGATTTTACAAGTCCTCGAAGAGTAGACGAGAGAAATGTGTAAACTTTTTCTCTCAGAACTGCGCGAAAACTTCTATTCCAGCTCAAAACAACGGGATACATCGTTGTAGATCGAAACTAGCAAGATATACGAGCATTGATTTTACAAGTCGTCGAAGAGTAGACGAGAGAAAGGTGTAAATTTTTCTCTCAGAACTGCGCGAAAACTTGTATTACGGCTCAAAACAACGGGATACATCGTTTTAGATCATAACTAGCAAGAGTCACGAGCATCGATTTTACACGTCGTCGAAGAGTACACGAGAGAAAGGTGTAAGCGTTTTCTCTCAGAACTGCGCGAAAACTTGTATACCGGCTCAAAAAAACGGGATACATTGTTTTAGATCGAAACTAGCAAGATTCACGAGCATCAATTTTACAAGTCGTCGAAGAGTAGACGAGAGAAAGGTGTAAACGTTTTCTCTCAGAACTGCGCGAAAACTTCTATTCCAGCTCAAAACAACGGGATACATCGTTTTAGATCGAAACTAGCAAGATTCACGAGCATCGATATTACAAGTCGTCGAAGAGTAGACGAGAGAAAGGTGTTAACTTTTTCACTCAGAACTGCGCGAAAACTTGTATTCCGGCTCAAAACAACGGGATACATCGTTTTAGATCAAAACCAGCAAGATTCACGAGCATCGATTTTGCACGTCGTCGAAGAGTACACGAGAGAAAGGTGTAAACGTTTTCTCTCAGAACTGCGCGAAAACTTCTATTCCAGCTCAAAACAACGGGATACATCGTTGTAGATCGAAACTAGCAAGATATACGAGCATTGATTTTACAAGTCGTCGAAGAGTAGACGAGAGAAAGGTGTAAATTTTTCTCTCAGAACTGCGCGAAAACTTGTATTCCGGCTCAAAACAACGGGATTCATCGTTTTGGATCGAAACTAGCAGGATTCACGAGCACCAATTTTACAAGTCGTCGAAGAGTAGACGAGAGAAAGGTGTAAACTTTTTCTCTCAGATCTGCGCGAAAACTTGTATTCCATCTCAAAACAACCAGATACATCGTTTTAGGTCGAAACTAGCAAGATTCACGAGCATCGATTTCACAAGTCGTCGAATAGTAGTCGAGAGAAAGGTGTAAACTTTCTCTCTCAAAACTGCGCAAAAACTTGTATTCCGGCTCAAAAGAAAGGGATTCATCGTTTTAGATCGAAACTAGCAAGATTCACGAGCATAGATTTTACAAGTCCTCGAAGAGTAGACGAGAGAAAGGTGTAAACTTTTTCTCTCAGAACTGCGCGAAAACTTGTATTCCGGCTCAAAACAACGGATACATCGTTTTAGATCGAAACCAGCAAGATTCACGAGCATCGAATTTACAAGTCGTCGAATAGTCGACGAGAGAAAGGTGTAAACGTTTTCTCTCAGAACAGCGCGAAAACTTGTATTCCGGCTCAAAACAACGGGATTCATCGTTTTCCATCGAAACTAGCAAGATTCACGAGCACCAATTTTACAAGTCGTCGAAGAGTAGACGAGAGAAAGGTGTAAAGTTTTTCTCTCAGATCTGCGCGAAAACTTGTATTCCATCTCAAAACAACGAGATACATCGTTTTAGGTCGAAACTAGCAAGATTCACGAGCATCGATTTTACAAGTCGTCGAATAGTAGTCGAGAGAAAGGTGCAAACTTTCTCTCTCAAAACTGCGCGAAAACTTGTATTCCGGCTCAAAACAAAGGGATTCATCGTTTTAGATTGAAACTAGCAAGATTCACGAGCATTGATTTTACAAGTCCTCGAAGAGTAGACGAGAGAAAGGTGTAAACTTTTTCTCTCAGAACTGCGCGAAAACTTGTATTCCGGCTCAAAAAAACGGGATACATCGTTTTAGATCGAAACTAGCAAGATTAATGGGCATCGATTTTACAAGTCCTCGAAGAGTAGACGAGAGAAAGGTGTAAACTTTTTCTCTCATAACTGCGCGAAAACTTGTATTCTGGCTCAAAACAACGGGATACATCGTTTTAGATCGAAACTAGCAAGATTCACGAGCATCGATTTTACAAGTCCTCGAAGAGTAGACGAGAGAAATGTGTAAACTTTTTCTCTCAGAACTGCGCGAAAACTTCTATTCCAGCTCAAAACAACGGGATACATCGTTGTAGATCGAAACTACCAAGATATACGAGCATTGATTTTACAAGTCGTCGAAGAGTAGACGAGAGAAAGGTGTAAATTTTTCTCTCAGAACTGCGCGAAAACTTGTATTACGGCTCAAAACAACGGGATACATCGTTTTAGATCATAACTAGCAAGAGTCACGAGCATCGATTTTACACGTCGTCGAAGAGTACACGAGAGAAAGGTGTAAAGGTTTTCTCTCAGAACTGCGCGAAAACTTGTATACCGGCTCAAAAAAACGGGATACATTGTTTTAGATCGAAACTAGCAAGATTCACGAGCATCGATTTTACAAGTCGTCGAAGAGTAGACGAGAGAAAGGTGTAAACGTTTTCTCTCAGAACTGCGCGAAAACTTCTATTCCAGCTCGAAACAACGGGATACATCGTTGTAAATCGAAACTAGCAAGATATACGAGCATTGATTTTACAAGTCGTCGAAGAGTAGACGAGAAAAAGGCGTAAACGTTTTCTCTCAGAACTACACGAAAACTTGTATTCCGGCTCAAAACAACGGGGTACATCGTTTTAGATCGAAACTAGCAAGATTCACGAGCATCGATATTACAAGTCGTTGAAGAGTAGACGAGAGAAAGGTGTAAACTTTTTCTCTCAGAACTGCGCGAAAACTTGTATTCCGGCTCAAAACAACGGGATTCATCGTTTTGGATCGAAACTAGCAGGATTCACGAGCACCAATTTTACAAGTCGTCGAAGAGTAGACGAGAGAAAGGTGTAAACTTTTTCTCTCAGATCTGCGCGAAAACTTGTATTCCATCTCAAAACAACCAGATACATCGTTTTAGGTCGAAACTAGCAAGATTCACGAGCATCGATTTCACAAGTCGTCGAATAGTAGTCGAGAGAAAGGTGTAAACTTTCTCTCTCAAAACTGCGCAAAAACTTGTATTCCGGCTCAAAAGAAAGGGATTCATCGTTTTAGATCGAAACTAGCAAGATTCACGAGCATAGATTTTACAAGTCCTCGAAGAGTAGACGAGAGAAAGGTGTAAACTTTTTCTCTCAGAACTGCGCGAAAACTTGTATTCCGGCTCAAAACAACGGATACATCGTTTTAGATCGAAACCAGCAAGATTCACGAGCATCGAATTTACAAGTCATCGAATAGTCGACGAGAGAAAGGTGTAAACGTTTTCTCTCAGAACAGCGCGAAAACTTGTATTCCGGCTCAAAACAACGGGATTCATCGTTTTCCATCGAAACTAGCAAGATTCACGAGCACCAATTTTACAAGTCGTCGAAGAGTAGACGAGAGAAAGGTGTAAAGTTTTTCTCTCAGATCTGCGCGAAAACTTGTATTCCATCTCAAAACAACGAGATACATCGTTTTAGGTCGAAACTAGCAAGATTCACGAGCATCGATTTTACAAGTCGTCGAATAGTAGTCGAGAGAAAGGTGCAAATTTTCTCTCTCAAAACTGCGCGAAAACTTGTATTCCGGCTCAAAACAAAGGGATTCATCGTTTTAGATTGAAACTAGCAAGATTCACGAGCATAGATTTTACAAGTCCTCGAAGAGTAGACGAGAGAAAGGTGTAAACTTTTTCTCTCAGAACTGCGCGAAAACTTGTATTCCGGCTCAAAAAAACGGGATACATCGTTTTAGATCGAAACTAGCAAGATTAATGGGCATCGATTTTACAAGTCCTCGAAGAGTAGACGAGAGAAAGGTGTAAACTTTTTCTCTCATAACTGCGCGAAAACTTGTATTCTGGCTCAAAACAACGGGATACATCGTTTTAGATCGAAACTAGCAAGATTCACGAGCATCGATTTTACAAGTCCTCGAAGAGTAGACGAGAGAAATGTGTAAACTTTTTCTCTCAGAACTGCGCGAAAACTTCTATTCCAGCTCAAAACAACGGGATACATCGTTGTAGATCGAAACTAGCAAGATATACGAGCATTGATTTTACAAGTCGTCGAAGAGTAGACGAGAGAAAGGTGTAAATTTTTCTCTCAGAACTGCGCGAAAACTTGTATTACGGCTCAAAACAACGGGATACATCGTTTTAGATCATAACTAGCAAGAGTCACGAGCATCGATTTTACACGTCGTCGAAGAGTACACGAGAGAAAGGTGTAAAGGTTTTCTCTCAGAACTGCGCGAAAACTTGTATACCGGCTCAAAAAAACGGGATACATTGTTTTAGATCGAAACTAGCAAGATTCACGAGCATCGATTTTACAAGTCGTCGAAGAGTAGACGAGAGAAAGGTGTAAACGTTTTCTCTCAGAACTGCGCGAAAACTTCTATTCCAGCTCGAAACAACGGGATACATCGTTGTAGATCGAAACTAGCAAGATATACGAGCATTGATTTTACAAGTCGTCGAAGAGTAGACGAGAGAAAGGTGTAAACGTTTTCTCTCAGAACTGCGCGAAAACTTGTATTCCGGCTCAAAACAACGGGATACATCGTTTTAGATCGAAACTAGCAAGATATACGAGCATTGATTTTACAAGTCGTCGAAGAGTAGACGAGAGAAAGGTGTAAACGTTTTCTCTCAGAACTGCGCCAAAACTTGTATTCCGGCTCAGAACAACGGGTTACATCGTTTTAGATCGAAACTAGCAAGATTCACGAGCATCGATATTACAAGTCGTCGAAGAGTAGACGAGAGAAAGGTGTTAACTTTTTCACTCAGAACTGCGCGAAAACTTGTATTCCGGCTCAAAACAACGGGATACATCGTTTTAGATCAAAACCAGCAAGATTCACGAGCATCGATTTTGCACGTCGTCGAAGAGTACACGAGAGAAAGGTGTAAACGTTTTCTCTCAGAACTGCGCGAAAACTTCTATTCCAGCTCAAAACAACGGGATACATCGTTGTAGATCGAAACTAGCAAGATATACGAGCATTGATTTTACAAGTCGTCGAAGAGTAGACGAGAAAGGTGGAAACTTTTTCTCTCAGAACTGCGCGAAAACTTGTATTCCGGCTCAAAACAACGGGATACATCGTTTTAGATCATAACTAGCAAGAGTCACGAGCATCGATTTTACACGTCGTCGAAGAGTACACGAGAGAAAGGTGTAAACGTTTTCTCTCAGAACTGCGCGAAAACTTGTATACCGGCTCAAAAAAACGGGATACATCGTTTTAGATCGAAACTAGCAAGATTCATGGGCATCGATTTTACATGTCTTCGAAGAGTACACGAGAGAAAGGTGTAAACTTTTTCTCTCAGAACTGCGCGAAAGCTTGTATTCCGGCTCAAAACAACGGGATACATCGTTTTAGATCGAAACTAGCAAGATTCACGAGCATCGATTTTACAAGTCGTCGAAGAGTAGACGAGAGAAAGGTGTAAACTTTTTCTCTAAGAACTGCGCGAAAACTTGTATTCCGGCTCAAAACAACGGAATACATCGTTTTAGATCGAAACTAGCAAGATTCACGAGCATCGATTTTACAAGTCGTCGAAGAGTAGACGAGAGAAAGGTGTAAACTTTTTCTCTCAGAACTGCACGAAAACTTGTATTCCGGCTCAAAACAACGGGATAAATCGTTTTAGATCGAAACTAGCAAGATTCACGAGCATCGATTTTACAAGTCGTCAGAGTACTCGAGAGAAAGGTGTAAACTTTTTCTCTCAAAATTGCGCGAAAACTTGTATTCCGGCTCAAAACAACGGGATACATCGTTTTAGGTCGAAACTAGCAAGATTCACGAGCATCGATTTTACAAGTCGTCGAAGAGTAGACGAGAAAAAGGCGTAAACGTTTTCTCTCAGAACTACACGAAAACTTGTATTCCGGCTCAAAACAACGGGGTACATCGTTTTAGATCGAAACTAGCAAGATTCACGAGCATCGATATTACAAGTCGTTGAAGAGTAGACGAGAGAAAGGTGTAAACTTTTTCTCTCAGAACTGCGCGAAAACTTGTATTCCGGCTCAAAACAACGGGATTCATCGTTTTACATCGAAACTAGCAAGATTCACGAGCACCAATTTTACAAGTCGTCGAAGAGTAGACGAGAGAAAGGTGTAAACTTTTTCTCTCAGATCTGCGCGAAAACTTGTATTCCATCTCAAAACAACCAGATACATCGTTTTAGATCGAAACTAGCAAGATTCACGAGCATAGATTTTACAAGTCCTCGAAGAGTAGACGAGAGAAAGGTGTAAACTTTTTCTCTCAGAACTGCGCGAAAACTTGTATTCCGGCTCAAAAAAACGGGATACATCGTTTTAGATCGAAACTAGCAAGATTCATGGGCATCGATTTTACAAGTCCTCGAAGAGTAGACGAGAGAAAGGTGTAAACTTTTTCTCTCATAACTGCGCGAAAACTTGTATTCTGGCTCAAAACAACGGGATACATCGTTTTAGATCGAAACTAGCAAGATTCACGAGCATCGATTTTACAAGTCGTCGAAGAGTACACGATAGAAAGGTGTAAACTTTTTCTCTCAGAACTGCGCGAAAACTTGTATTCCGGATCAAAACAACGAGATACATCGTTTAGGTCGAAACAAGCAAGATTCAAGAGCATCGATTTTACAAGTCGCCGAAGAGTAGACGAGAGAAACGTGTAAACTTTTTCTCTCAGAACTGCGCGAAAACTTGCATTACGGCTCAAAACAACGAGATACATCGTTTTAGATCGAAACTAGCAAGATTCACGAGCATCGATGTTACAAGTCGTCGAAGAGTGGACGAGAGAAAGGTGTAAACTTTTTCTCTCAGAACTGCGCGAAAACTTGTATTCCGGCTCAAAACAACGAAATACATCGTTTTAGATCGAAACTAGCAAGATTCAGGAACATCGATTTTACAGGTCATCGAAGAGTAGACGAGAGAAATGTGTAAACGTTTTCTTTCAGAACTGCGCGAAAACTTGTATTCCGTCTCAAAACAACGGGATACATCGTTTTAGCTCGAAACTAGCAAGATTCACGAGCATCGATTTTACAAGTCGTCGAAGAGTAGACGAGAGAAAGCTGTAAACTTTTTCTCTCAGAACTGCGCGAAAACTTGTATTCCGGCTCAAAACAACTGGATACATCGTTTTGGATTGAAACTAGCAAGATTCACGGGCATCGATTTTACAAGTCTTCGAAGAGTAGACAAGAGAAAGGTGTAAACTTTTTCTCTCAGAACTGCGCGAAAACTTGTATTCCGGCTCAAAACAACGGGATACATCGTTTTAGTTTGAAACTAGCAAGATATACGAGCATTAATTTTACAAGTCGTCGAAGAGTAGACGAGAGAAAGGTGTAAACGTTTTCTCTCAGAACTGCGCCAAAACTTGTATTCCGACTCAGAACAACGGGTTACATCGTTTTAGATCGAAACTAGCAAGATTCACGAGCATCGATATTACAAGTCGTCGAAGAGTAGACGAGAGAAAGGTGTAAACTTTTTCTCTCAGAACTGCGCGAAAACTTGTATTCCGGCTCAAAACAACGGGATACATCGTTTTAGATCAAAACCAGCAAGATTCACGAGCATCGATTTTGCACGTCGTCGAAGAGTACACGAGAGAAGGGTGTAAACGTTTTCTCTCAGAACTGCGCGAAAACTTGTATACCGGCTCAAAACAACGGGATTAATCGTTTTAGATCGAAACTAGCAAGATTCACGAGCATCGATTTTACAAGTCGTCGAATAGTAGTCGAGAGAAAGGTGTAAACTTTCTCTCTCAGAACGGCGCGAAAACTTGTATTCCGGCTCAAAACAACCGGATTCATCGTTTTAGATCGAAACTAGCAAGATTCAGGAGCATCGATTTTACAAGTCCTCGAAGAGTAGACGAGAGAAAGGTGTAAACTTTTTCTCTCAGAACTGCGCGAAAACTTGTATTCCGGCTCAAAACAACCAGATACATCGTTTTAGATCGAAACTAGCAAGATTCATGGGCATCGATTTTACATGTCTTCGAAGAGTACACGAGAGAAAGGTGTAAACTTTTTCTCTCAGAACTGCGCGAAAGCTTGTATTCCGGCTCAAAACAACGGGATACATCGTTTTAGATCGAAACTAGCAAGATTCACGAGCATCGATTTTACAAGTCGTCGAAGAGTAGACGAGAGAAAGGTGTAAACTTTTTCTCTAAGAACTGCGCGAAAACTTGTATTCCGGCTCAAAACAACGGAATACATCGTTTTAGATCGAAACTTGCAAGATTCACGAGCATCGATTTTACAAGTCGTCGAAGAGTAGACGAGAGAAAGGTGTAAACTTTTTCTCTCAGAACTGCACGAAAACTTGTAATCCGGCTCAAAACAACGGGATAAATCGTTTTAGATCGAAACTAGCAAGATTCACGAGCATCGATTTTACAAGTCGTCAGAGTACTCGAGAGAAGGTGTAAACTTTTTCTCTCAGAACTGCGCGAAAACTTGTATTCCGGCTCAAAACAACGGGATACATCGTTTTAGGTCGAAACTAGCAAGATTCACGAGCATCGATTTTACAAGTCGTCGAAGAGTAGACGAGAAAAAGGCGTAAACTTTTTCTCTCAGAACTACACGAAAACTTATATTCCGGCTCAAAACAACGGGGTACATCGTTTTAGATCGAAACTAGCAAGATTCACGAGCATCGATATTACAAGTCGTTGAAGAGTAGACGAGAGAAAGGTGTAAACTTTTTCTCTCAGAACTGCGCGAAAACTTGTATTCCGGCTCAAAACAACGGGATTCATCGTTTTAGATCGAAACTAGCAAGATTCACGAGCACCAATTTTACAAGTCGTCGAAGAGTAGACGAGAGAAAGGTGTAAACTTTTTCTCTCAGATCTGCGCGAAAACTTCTATTTCAGCTCAAAACAACCGGATACATCGTTGTAGATCGAAACTAGCAAGATTCACGAGCATCGATATTACAAGTCGTTGAAGAGTAGACGAGAGAAAGGTGCAAACTTTTTCTCAGAACTGCGCGAAAACTTGTATTCCGGCTCAAAACAACGGGATTCATCGTTTTAGATCGAAACTAGCAAGATTCACGAGCACCAATTTTACAAGTCGTCGAAGAGTAGACGAGAGAAAGGTGTAAACTTTTTCTCTCAGATCTGCGCGAAAACTTCTATTTCAGCTCAAAACAACCGGATACATCGTTGTAGATCGAAACTAGCAAGATTCACGAGCATCGATTTTACAAGTCGTCAGAGTACTCGAGAGAAAGGTGTAAACGTTTTCTCTCAGAACTGCGCGAAAACTTGTATTCCGGCTCAAAACAACGGGATACCACGTTTTAGGTCGAAACTAGCAAGATTCACGAGCATCGATTTTACAAGTCGTCGAAGAGTAGACGAGAAAAAGGTGTAAACTTTTTCTCTCAGAACTGCACGAAAACTTGTATTCCGGCTCAAAACAACGGGGTACATCGTTTTAGATCGAAACTAGCAAGATTCACGAGCATCGATATTACAAGTCGTTGAAGAGTAGACGAGAGAAAGGTGTTAACTTTTTCTCTCAGAACTGCGCGAAAACTTGTATTCCGGCTCAAAACAACGGGATACATCGTTTTAGATCGAAACTAGCAAGATTCACGAGCATCGATTTTACACGTCGTCGAAGAGTACACGAGAGAAAGGTGTAAAAGTTTTCTCTCAGAACTGCGCGAAAACTTGTATACCGGCTCAAAAAAACGGGATACATCGTTTTAGATCGAAACTAGCAAGATTCACGAGCATCGATTTTACAAGTCGTCGAAGAGTAGACGAGAGAAAGGTGTAAACTTTTTCTCTAAGAACTGCGCGAAAACTTGTATTCCGGCTCAAAACAACGGATACATCGTTTTAGATCGAAACCAGCAAGATTCACGAGCATCGAATTTACAAGTCGTCGAATAGTGGACGAGAGAAAGGTGTAAAATTTTCTCTCAGAACTGCGCGAAAACTTGTATTCCGGCTCAAAACAACGGGATTCATCGTTTTAGATCGAAACTAGCAAGATTCACGAGCACCAATTTTACAAGTCGTCGAAGAGTAGACGAGAGAAAGGTGTAAACTTTTTCTCTCAGAACTTCGCGAAAACTTGTATTCCATCTCAAAACAACGAGATACATCGTTTTAGGTCGAAACTAGCAAAATTCACGAGCATCGATTTTACAAGTCGTCGAATAGTAGTCGAGAGAAAGGTGTAAACTTTCTCTCTCAGAACTGCGCGAAAACTTGTATTCCGGCTCAAAACAACGGGATTCATCGTTTTAGATCGAAACTAGCAAGATTCACGAGCATCGATTTTACAAGTCCTCGAAGAGTAGACGAGAGAAAGGTGTAAACTTTCTCTCAGAACTGCGCGAAAACTTGTATTCCAGCTCAAAAAAACGGGATACACCGTTTTAGATCGAAACTAGCAAGATTCACAAGCATCGATTTTACAAGTCCTCGAAGAGTAGACGAGAGAAAGGTGTAAACTTTTTCTCTCAGAACTGCGCGAAAACTTCTATTCCAGCTCAAAACAACTATATACATCGTTGTAAATCGAAACTAGCACGATATACGAGCATTGATTTTACAAGTCGTCGAAGAGTAGACGAGAGAAAGGTGTAAATTGTTCTCTCAGAACTGCGCGAAAACTTTTCCGGCTCAGAACAACGGGTTACATCGTTTTAGATCGAAACTAGCAAGATTCACGAGCATCGATATTACAAGTCGGCGAAGAGTAGACCAGAGAAAGGTGTAAACTTTTTCTCTAAGAACTGCGCGAAAACTTGTATTCCGGCTCAAAACAACGGATACATCGTTTTAGATCAAAACCAGCAAGATTCACGAGCATCGAATTTACAAGTCGTCGAATAGTCGACGAGAGAAAGGTGTAAACGTTTTCTCTCAGAACAGCGCGAAAACTTGTATTCCGGCTAAAAACAACGGGATTGATCGTTTTCGATCGAAACTAGCAAGATTCACGAGCACCAATTTTACAAGTCGTCGAAGAGTAGACGAGAGAAAGGTGTAAACTTTTTCTCTCAGATCTGCGCGAAAACTTGTATTCCATCTCAAAACAACGAGATACATCGTTTTAGGTCGAAACTAGCAAGATTCACGAGCATCGATTTTACAAGTCGTCGAATAGTAGTCGAGAGAAAGGTGTAAACTTTCTCTCTCAAAACTGCGCGAAAACTTGTATTCCGGCTCAAAACAAAGGGAATCAGCGTTTTAGATCGAAACTAGCAAGATTCACGAGCATAGATTTTAGAAGTCCTCGAAGAGTAGACGAGAGAAAGGTGTAAACTTTTTCTCTCAGAACTGCGCGAAAACTTGTATTCCGGCCCAAAAAAACGGGATACATCGTTTTAGATCGAAACTAGCAAGATTCATGGGCATCGATTTTACAAGTCCTCGAAGAGTAGACGAGAGAAAGGTGTAAACTTTTTCTCTCATAACTGCGCGAAAACTTGTATTCTGGCTCAAAACAACGGGATACATCGTTTTAGATCGAAACTAGCAAGATTCACGAGCATCGATTTTACAAGTCCTCGAAGAGTAGACGAGAGAAAGGTGTAAACTTTTTCTCTCAGAACTGCGCGAAAACTTCTATTCCAACTCAAAACAACGGGATACATCGTTGTAGATCGAAACTAGCAAGATATACGAGCATTGATTTTACAAGTCGTCGAAGAGTAGACGAGAGAAAGGTGTATATGTTTCTCTCAGAACTGCGCGAAAACTTGTATTCCGGCTCAAAACAACGGGATACATCGTTTTAGATCATAACTAGCAAGAGTCACGAGCATCGATTTTACACGTCGTCGAAGAGTACACGAGAGAAAGGTGTAAACGTTTTCTCTCAGAACTGCGCGAAAACTTGTATACCGGCTCAAAAAAACGGGATACATCGTTTTAGATCGAAACTAGCAAGATTCACGAGCATCGATTTTACAAGTCGTCGAAGAGTAGACGAGAGAAAGGTGTAAAGTTTTTCTCTATGAACTGCGCGAAAACTTGTATTCCGGCTCAAAACAACTGGATACATCGTTTTGGATCGAAACTAGCAAGATTCACGGGCATCGATTTTACAAGTCTTCGAAGAGTAGACAAGAGAAAGGTGTAAACTTTTTCTCTCAGAACTGCGCGAAAACTTGTATTCCGGCTCAAAACAACGGGGTACATCGTTTTAGATCGAAACTAGCAAGATATACGAGCATTGATTTTACAAGTCGTCGAAGAGTAGACGAGAGAAAGGTGTAAACGTTTTCTCTCAGAACTGCGCCAAAACTTGTATTCCGGCTCAGAACAACGGGTTACATCGTTTTAGATCGAAACTAGCAAGATTCACGAGCATCGATATTACAAGTCGTCGAAGAGTAGACGAGAGAAAGGTGTTAACTTTTTCACTCAGAACTGCGCGAAAACTTGTATTCCGGCTCAAAACAGCGGGATACATCGTTTTAGATCAAAACCAGCAAGATTCACGAGCATCGATTTTGCACGTCGTCGAAGAGTACACGAGAGAAAGGTGTAAACGTTTTCTCTCAGAACTGCGCGAAAACTTCTATTCCAGCTCAAAACAACGGGATACATCGTTGTAGATCGAAACTAGCAAGATATACGAGCATTGATTTTACAAGTCGTCGAAGAGTAGACGAGAGAAAGGTGTAAATTTTTCTCTCAGAACTGCGCGAAAACTTGTATTCCGGCTCAAAACAACGGGATACATCGTTTTAGATCATAACTAGCAAGAGTCACGAGCATCGATTTTACACGTCGTCGAAGAGTACACGAGAGAAAGGTGTAAACGTTTTCTCTCAGAACTGCGCGAAAACTTGTATACCGGCTCAAAAAAACGGGATACATTGTTTTAGATCGAAACTAGCAAGATTCACGAGCATCGATTTTACAAGTCGTCGAAGAGTAGACGAGAGAAAGGTGTAAACTTTTTCTCTAAGAACTGCGCGAAAACTTGTATTCCGGCTCAAAACAACGGAATACATCGTTTTAGATCGAAACTAGCAAGATTCACGAGCATCGATTTTACAAGTCGTCGAAGAGTAGACGAGAGAAAGGTGTAAACTTTTTCTCTCAGAACTGCACGAAAACTTGTATTCCGGCTCAAAACAACGGGATAAATCGTTTTAGATCGAAACTAGCAAGATTCACGAGCATCGATTTTACAAGTCGTCAGAGTACTCGAGAGAAAGGTGTAAATTTTTTCTCTCAGAACTGCGCGAAAACTTGTATTCCGGCTCAAAACAACGGGATACATCGTTTTAGGTCGAAACTAGCAAGATTCACGAGCATCGATTTTACAAGTCGTCGAAGAGTAGACGAGAAAAAGGCGTAAACTTTTTCTCTCAGAACTACACGAAAACTTGTATTCCGGCTCAAAACAACGGGGTACATCGTTTTAGATCGAAACTAGCAAGATTCATGGGCATCGATTTTACAAGTCCTCGAAGAGTAGACGAGAGAAAGGTGTAAACTTTTTCTCTCATAACTGCGCGAAAACTTGTATTCTGGCTCAAAACAACGGGATACATCGTTTTAGATCGAAACTAGCAAGATTCACGAGCATCGATTTTACAAGTCCTCGAAGAGTAGACGAGAGAAAGGTGTAAACTTTTTCTCTCAGAACTGCGCGAAAACTTCTATTCCAACTCAAAACAACGGGATACATCGTTGTAGATCGAAACTAGCAAGATATACGAGCATTGATTTTACAAGTCGTCGAAGAGTAGACGAGAGAAAGGTGTATATGTTTCTCTCAGAACTGCGCGAAAACTTGTATTCCGGCTCAAAACAACGGGATACATCGTTTTAGATCATAACTAGCAAGAGTCACGAGCATCGATTTTACACGTCGTCGAAGAGTACACGAGAGAAAGGTGTAAACGTTTTCTCTCAGAACTGCGCGAAAACTTGTATACCGGCTCAAAAAAACGGGATACATCGTTTTAGATCGAAACTAGCAAGATTCACGAGCATCGATTTTACAAGTCGTCGAAGAGTAGACGAGAGAAAGGTGTAAAGTTTTTCTCTATGAACTGCGCGAAAACTTGTATTCCGGCTCAAAACAACTGGATACATCGTTTTGGATCGAAACTAGCAAGATTCACGGGCATCGATTTTACAAGTCTTCGAAGAGTAGACAAGAGAAAGGTGTAAACTTTTTCTCTCAGAACTGCGCGAAAACTTGTATTCCGGCTCAAAACAACGGGGTACATCGTTTTAGATCGAAACTAGCAAGATATACGAGCATTGATTTTACAAGTCGTCGAAGAGTAGACGAGAGAAAGGTGTAAACGTTTTCTCTCAGAACTGCGCCAAAACTTGTATTCCGGCTCAGAACAACGGGTTACATCGTTTTAGATCGAAACTAGCAAGATTCACGAGCATCGATATTACAAGTCGTCGAAGAGTAGACGAGAGAAAGGTGTTAGCTTTTTCACTCAGAACTGCGCGAAAACTTGTATTCCGGCTCAAAACAGCGGGATACATCGTTTTAGATCAAAACCAGCAAGATTCACGAGCATCGATTTTGCACGTCGTCGAAGAGTACACGAGAGAAAGGTGTAAACGTTTTCTCTCAGAACTGCGCGAAAACTTCTATTCCAGCTCAAAACAACGGGATACATCGTTGTAGATCGAAACTAGCAAGATATACGAGCATTGATTTTACAAGTCGTCGAAGAGTAGACGAGAGAAAGGTGTAAATTTTTCTCTCAGAACTGCGCGAAAACTTGTATTCCGGCTCAAAACAACGGGATACATCGTTTTAGATCATAACTAGCAAGAGTCACGAGCATCGATTTTACACGTCGTCGAAGAGTACACGAGAGAAAGGTGTAAACGTTTTCTCTCAGAACTGCGCGAAAACTTGTATACCGGCTCAAAAAAACGGGATACATTGTTTTAGATCGAAACTAGCAAGATTCACGAGCATCGATTTTACAAGTCGTCGAAGAGTAGACGAGAGAAAGGTGTAAACTTTTTCTCTAAGAACTGCGCGAAAACTTGATTCCGGCTCAAAACAACGGAATACATCGTTTTAGATTGAAACTAGCAAGATTCACGAGCATCGATTTTACAAGTCGTCGAAGAGTAGACGAGAGAAAGGTGTAAACTTTTTCTCTCAGAACTGCACGAAAACTTGTATTCCGGCTCAAAACAACGGGATAAATCGTTTTAGATCGAAACTAGCAAGATTCACGAGCATCGATTTTACAAGTCGTCAGAGTACTCGAGAGAAAGGTGTAAATTTTTTCTCTCAGAACTGCGCGAAAACTTGTATTCCGGCTCAAAACAACGGGATACATCGTTTTAGGTCGAAACTAGCAAGATTCACGAGCATCGATTTTACAAGTCGTCGAAGAGTAGACGAGAAAAAGGCGTAAACTTTTTCTCTCAGAACTACACGAAAACTTGTATTCCGGCTCAAAACAACGGGGTACATCGTTTTAGATCGAAACTAGCAAGATTCACGAGCATCGATATTACAAGTCGTTGAAGAGTAGACGAGAGAAAGGTGTAAACTTTTTCTCTCAGAACTGCGCGAAAACTTGTATTCCGGCTCAAAACAACGGGATTCATCGTTTTAGATCGAAACTAGCAAGATTCACGAGCACCAATTTTACAAGTCGTCGAAGAGTAGACGAGAGAAAGGTGTAAACTTTTTCTCTCAGATCTGCGCGAAAGCTTGTATTCCATCTCAAAACAACCAGATACATCGTTTTAGGTCGAAACTAGCAAGATTCACGAGCATCGATTTCACAAGTCGTCGAATAGTAGTCGAGAGAAAGGTGTAAACTTTCTCTCTCAAAACTGCGCGAAAACTTGTATTCCGGCTCAAAACAAAGGGATTCATCGTTTTAGATCGAAACTAGCAAGATTCACGAGCATAGATTTTACAAGTCCTCGAAGAGTAGACGAGAGAAAGGTGTAAACTTTTTCTCTCAGAACTGCGCGAAAACTTGTATTCCGGCTCAAAAAAACGGGATACATCGTTTTAGATCGAAACTAGCAAGATTCATGGGCATCGAGTTTACAAGTCCTCGAAGAGTCGACGAGAGAAAGGTGTAAACTTTTTCTCTCATAACTGCGCGAAAACTTGTATTCTGGCTCAAAACAACGGGATACATCGTTTTAGATCGAAACTAGCAAGATTCACGAGCATCGATTTTACAAGTCGTCGAAGAGTACACGAGAGAAAGGTGTAAACTTTTTCTCTCAGAACTGCGCGAAAACTTGTATTCCGGATCAAAACAACGAGATACATCGTTTAGGTCGAAACAAGCAAGATTCAAGAGCATCGATTTTACAAGTCGCCGAAGAGTAGACGAGAGAAACGTGTAAACTTTTTCTCTCAGAACTGCGCGAAAACTTGCATTACGGCTCAAAACAACGAGATACATCGTTTTAGATCGAAACTAGATTCACGAGCATCGATTTTACAAGTCGTCGAAGAGTGGACGAGAGAAAGGTGTAAATTTTTTTTCTCAGAACTGCGCGAAAACTTGTATTCCGGCTCAAAACAACGAAATACATCGTTTTAGATCGAAACTAGCAAGATTCACGAACATCGATTTTACAGGTCATCGAAGAGTAGACGAGAGAAATGTGTAAACTTTTTCTTTCAGAACTGCGCGAAAACTTGTATTCCGTCTCAAAACAACGGGATACATCGTTTTAGATCGAAACTAGCAAGATTCACGAGCATCGATTTTACAAGTCGTCGAAGAGTAGACGAGAGAAAGGTGTAAACTTTTTCTCTCAGAACTGCGCGAAAACTTGTATTCCGGCTCGAAACAACTGGATACATCGTTTTGGATTGAAACTAGGAAGATTCACGGGCATCGATTTTACAAGTCTTCGAAGAGTAGACAAGAGAAAGGTGTAAACTTTTTCTCTCAGAACTGCGCGAAAACTTGTATTCCGGCTCAAAACAACGGGATACATCGTTTTAGATCGAAACTAGCAAGATATACGAGCATTGATTTTACAAGTCGTCGAAGAGTAGACGAGAAAAAGGTGTAAACGTTTTCTCTCAGAACTGCGCCAAAACTTGTATTCCGGCTCAGAACAACGGGTTACACCGTTTTAGATCGAAACTAGCAAGATTCACGAGCATCGATATTACAAGTCGTCGAAGAGTAGACGAGAGAAAGGTGTAAACTTTTTCTCTCAGAACTGCGCGAGAACTTGTATTCCGGCTCAAAACAACGGGATACATCGTTTTAGATCGAAACTAGCAAGATATACGAGCATTGATTTTACAAGTCGTCGAAGAGTAGACGAGAGAAAGGTGTAAACGTTTTCTCTCAGAACTGCGCCAAAACTTGTATTCCGGCTCAGAACAACGGGTTATAACGTTTTAGATCGAAACTAGCAAGATTCACGAGCATCGATATTACAAGTCATCGAAGAGTAGACGAGAGAAAGGTGTTAACTTTTTCACTCAGAACTGCGCGAAAACTTGTATTCCGGCTCAAAACAACGGGATACATCGTTTTAGATCAAAACCAGCAAGATTCACGAGCATCGATTTTGCACGTCGTCGAAGAGTACACGAGAGAAAGGTGTAAACGTTTTCTCTCAGAACTGCGCGAAAACTTGTATACCGGCTCAAAACAACGGGATTCATCGTTTTAGATCGAAACTAGCAAGATTCACGAGCATCGATTTTACAAGTCGTCGAATAGTAGTCGAGAGAAAGGTGTGAACTTTCTCTCCCAGAACGGCGCGAAAACTTGTATTCCGGCTCAAAACAACAGGATTCATCGTTTTAGATCGAAACTAGCAAGATTCAGGAGCATCGATTTTACAAGTCCTCGAAGAGTAGACGAGAGAAAGGTGTAAACTTTTTCTCTCAGAACTGCGCGAAAACTTGTATTCCGGCTCAAAACAACCAGATACATCGTTTTAGATCGAAACTAGCAAGATTCATGGGCATCGATTTTACATGTCTTCGAAGAGTACACGAGAGAAAGGTGTAAACTTTTTCTCTCAGAACTGCGCGAAAGCTTGTATTCCGGCTCAAAACAACGGGATACATCGTTTTAGATCGAAACTAGCAAGATTCACGAGCATCGATTTTACAAGTCGTCGAAGAGTAGACGAGAGAAAGGTGTAAACTTTTTCTCTAAGAACTGCGCGAAAACTTGTATTCCGGCTCAAAACAACGGAATACATCGTTTTAGATCGAAACTAGCAAGATTCACGAGCATCGATTTTACAAGTCGTCGAAGAGTAGACGAGAGAAAGGTGTAAACTTTTTCTCTCAGAACTGCGCGAAAACTTGTATTCCGGCTCAAAACAACTGGATACATCGTTTTGGATTGAAACTAGGAAGATTCACGGGCATCGATTTTACAAGTCTTCGAAGAGTAGACAAGAGAAAGGTGTAAACTTTTTCTCTCAGAACTGCGCGAAAACTTGTATTCCGGCTCAAAACAACGGGATACATCGTTTTAGATCGAAACTAGCAAGATATACGAGCATTGATTTTACAAGTCGTCGAAGAGTAGACGAGAGAAAGGTGTAAACGTTTTCTCTCAGAACTGCGCCAAAACTTGTATTCCGGCTCAGAACAACGGGTTACATCGTTTTAGATCGAAACTAGCAAGATTCACGAGCATCGATATTACAAGTCGTCGAAGAGTAGACGAGAGAAAGGTGTAAACTTTTTCTCTCAGAACTGCGCGAAAACTTGTATTCCGGCTCAAAACAACGGGATACATCGTTTTAGATCGAAACTAGCAAGATTCACGAGCATCGATTTTACAAGTCGTCGAATAGTAGTCGAGAGAAAGGTGTGAACTTTCTCTCTCAGAACGGCGCGAAAACTTGTATTCCGGCTCAAAACAACAGGATTCATCGTTTTAGATCGAAACTAGCAAGATTCATGGGCATCGATTTTACATGTCTTCGAAGAGTACACGAGAGAAAGGTGTAAACTTTTTCTCTCAGAACTGCGCGAAAGCTTGTATTCCGGCTCAAAACAACGGGATACATCGTTTTAGATCGAAACTAGCAAGATTCACGAGCATCGATTTTACAAGTCGTCGAAGAGTAGACGAGAGAAAGGTGTAAACTTTTTCTCTAAGAACTGCGCGAAAACTTGTATTCCGGCTCAAAACAACGGAATACATCGTTTTAGATCGAAACTAGCAAGATTCACGAGCATCGATTTTACAAGTCGTCGAAGAGTAGACGAGAGAAAGGTGTAAACTTTTTCTCTCAGAACTGCGCGAAAACTTGTATTCCGGCTCAAAACAACGGGATACATCGTTTTAGATCGAAACTAGCAAGATATACGAGCATTGATTTTACAAGTCGTCGAAGAGTAGACGAGAGGAAGGTGTAAACGTTTTCTCTCAGAACTGCGCCAAAACTTGTATTCCGGCTCAGAACAACGGGTTATAACGTTTTAGATCGAAACTAGCAAGATTCACGAGCATCGATATTACAAGTCGTCGAAGAGTAGACGAGAGAAAGGTGTTAACTTTTTCACTCAGAACTGCGCGAAAACTTGTATTCCGGCTCAAAACAACGGGATACATCGTTTTAGATCAAAACCAGCAAGATTCACGAGCATCGATTTTGCACGTCGTCGAATAGTAGTCGAGAGAAAGGTGTGAACTTTCTCTCTCAGAACGGCGCGAAAACTTGTATTCCGGCTCAAAACAACAGGATTCATCGTTTTAGATCGAAACTAGCAAGATTCAGGAGCATCGATTTTACAAGTCCTCGAAGAGTAGACGAGAGAAAGGCGTAAACTTTTTCTCTCAGAACTGCGCGAAAACTTGTATTCCGGCTCAAAACAACCAGATACATCGTTTTAGATCGAAACTAGCAAGATTCACGAGCATCGATTTTACAAGTCGTCGAAGAGTAGACGAGAGAAAGGTGTAAACTTTTTCTCTCAGAACTGCACGAAAACTTGTATTCCGGCTCAAAACAACGGGATAAATCGTTTTAGATCGAAACTAGCAAGATTCACGAGCATCGATTTTACAAGTCGTCAGAGTACTCGAGAGAAAGGTGTAAACTTTTTCTCTCAGAACTGCGCGAAAACTTGTATTCCGGCTCAAAACAACGGGATACATCGTTTTAGGTCGAAACTAGCAAGATTCACGAGCATCGATTTTACAAGTCGTCGAAGAGTAGACGAGAAAAAGGCGTAAACTTTTTCTCTCAGAACTACACGAAAACTTATATTCCGGCTCAAAACAACGGGGTACATCGTTTTAGATCGAAACTAGCAAGATTCACGAGCATCGATATTACAAGTCGTTGAAGAGTAGACGAGAGAAAGGTGTAAACTTTTTCTCTCAGAACTGCGCGAAAACTTGTATTCCTTCTCAAAACAACGGGATTCATCGTTTTAGATCGAAACTAGCAAGATTCACGAGCACCAATTTTACAAGTCGTCGAAGAGTAGACGAGAGAAAGGTGTAAACTTTTTCTCTCAGATCTGCGCGAAAACTTCTATTTCAGCTCAAAACAACAGGATACATCGTTGTAGATCGAAACTAGCAAGATTCACGAGCATCGATTTTACAAGTCGTCAGAGTACTCGAGAGAAAGGTGTAAACTTTTTCTCTCAGAACTGCGCGAAAACTTGTATTCCGGCTCAAAACAACGGGATACATCGTTTTAGATCGAAACTAGCAAGATTCACGAGCATCGATTTTACAAGTCGTCGAATAGTAGTCGAGAGAAAGGTGTGAACTTTCTCTCTCAGAACGGCGCGAAAACTTGTATTCCGGCTCAAAACAACGGGATTCATCGTTTTAGATCGAAACTAGCAAGATTCACGAGCACCAATTTTACAAGTCGTCGAAGAGTAGACGAGAGAATGGTGTAAACTTTTTCTCTCAGATCTGCGCGAAAACTTCTATTTCAGCTCAAAACAACAGGATACATCGTTGTAGATCGAAACTAGCAAGATTCACGAGCATCGATTTTACAAGTCGTCAGAGTACTCGAGAGAAAGGTGTAAACTTTTTCTCTCAGAACTGCGCGAAAACTTGTATTCCGGCTCAAAACAACGGGATACATCGTTTTAGATCGAAACTAGCAAGATTCACGAGCATCGATTTTACACGTCGTCGAAGAGTACACGAGAGAAAGGTGTAAAAGTTTTCTCTCAGAACTGCGCGAAAACTTGTATACCGGCTCAAAAAACGGGATACATCGTTTTAGATCGAAACTAGCAAGATTCAAGAGCATCGATTTTACAAGTCGTCGAAGAGTAGACGAGAGAAAGGTGTAAACTTTTTCTCTAAGAACTGCGCGAAAACTTGTATTCCGGCTCAAAACAACGGATACATCGTTTTAGATCGAAACTAGCAAGATTCACGAGCATCGAATTTACAAGTCGTCGAATAGTGGACGAGAGAAAGGTGTAAACTTTTTCTTTCAGAACTGCGCGAAAACTTGTATTCCGGCTCAAAACAACGAGATACATCGTTTTAGGTCGAAACTAGCAAAATTCACGAGCATCGATTTTACAAGTCGTCGAATAGTAGTCGAGAGAAAGGTGTAAACTTTCTCTCTCAGAACTGCGCGAAAACTTGTATTGCGGCTCAAAACAACGGGATTCATCGTTTTAGGTCGAAACTAGCAAAATTCACGAGCATCGATTTTACAAGTCGTCGAATAGTAGTCGAGAGAAAGGTGTAAACTTTCTCTCTCAGAACTGCGCGAAAACTTGTATTCCGGCTCAAAACAACGGGATTCATCGTTTTAGATCGAAACTAGCAAGATTCACGAGCATCGATTTTACAAGTCCTCGAAGAGTAGACGAGAGAAAGGTGTAAACTTTTTCTCTAAGAACTGCGCGAAAACTTGTATTCCGGCTCAAAACAACGGAATACATCGTTTTAGATCGAAACTAGCAAGATTCACGAGCATCGATTTTACAAGTCGTCGAATAGTAGTCGAGAGAAAGGTGTAAACTTTCTCTCTCAGAACGGCGCGAAAAGTTGTATTCCGGCTCAAAACAACAGGATTCATCGTTTTAGATCGAAACTAGCAAGATTCAGGAGCATCGATTTTACAAGTCCTCGAAGAGTAGACGAGAGAAAGGTGTAAACTTTTTCTCTCAGAACTGCGCGAAAA
Organism: Amblyomma americanum; assembly: GCF_052857255.1. Lineage (NCBI taxonomy): Eukaryota > Metazoa > Arthropoda > Arachnida > Ixodida > Ixodidae > Amblyomma > Amblyomma americanum. The sequence goes on along the minus strand of NW_027526648.1, from coordinate 93,282 downwards.
CTTGTATTCCGGCTCAAAACAACCAGATACATCGTTTTAGATCGAAACTAGCAAGATTCATGGGCATCGATTTTACATGTCTTCGAAGAGTACACGAGAGAAAGGTGTAAACTTTTTCTCTCAGAACTGCGCGAAAGCTTGTATTCCGGCTCAAAACAACGGGATACATCGTTTTAGATCGAAACTAGCAAGATTCACGAGCATCGATTTTACAAGTCGTCGAAGAGTAGACGAGAGAAAGGTGTAAACTTTTTCTCTAAGAACTGCGCGAAAACTTGTATTCCGGCTCAAAACAACGGAATACATCGTTTTAGATCGAAACTAGCAAGATTCACGAGCATCGATTTTACAAGTCGTCGAAGAGTAGACGAGAGAAAGGTGTAAACTTTTTCTCTCAGAACTGCACGAAAACTTGTATTCCGGCTCAAAACAACGGGATAAATCGTTTTAGATCGAAACTAGCAAGATTCACGAGCATCGATTTTACAAGTCGTCAGAGTACTCGAGAGAAAGGTGTAAACTTTTTCTCTCAGAACTGCGCGAAAACTTGTATTCCGGCTCAAAACAACGGGATACATCGTTTTAGGTCGAAACTAGCAAGATTCACGAGCATCGATTTTACAAGTCGTCGAAGAGTAGACGAGAAAAAGGCGTAAACTTTTTCTCTCAGAACTACACGAAAACTTATATTCCGGCTCAAAACAACGGGGTACATCGTTTTAGATCGAAACTAGCAAGATTCACGAGCATCGATATTACAAGTCGTTGAAGAGTAGACGAGAGAAAGGTGTAAACTTTTTCTCTCAGAACTGCGCGAAAACTTGTATTCCTTCTCAAAACAACGGGATTCATCGTTTTAGATCGAAACTAGCAAGATTCACGAGCACCAATTTTACAAGTCGTCGAAGAGTAGACGAGAGAAAGGTGTAAACTTTTTCTCTCAGATCTGCGCGAAAACTTCTATTTCAGCTCAAAACAACAGGATACATCGTTGTAGATCGAAACTAGCAAGATTCACGAGCATCGATTTTACAAGTCGTCAGAGTACTCGAGAGAAAGGTGTAAACTTTTTCTCTCAGAACTGCGCGAAAACTTGTATTCCGGCTCAAAACAACGGGATACATCGTTTTAGATCGAAACTAGCAAGATTCACGAGCATCGATTTTACACGTCGTCGAAGAGTACACGAGAGAAAGGTGTAAAAGTTTTCTCTCAGAACTGCGCGAAAACTTGTATACCGGCTCAAAAAAACGGGATACATCGTTTTAGATCGAAACTAGCAAGATTCAAGAGCATCGATTTTACAAGTCGTCGAAGAGTAGACGAGAGAAAGGTGTAAACTTTTTCTCTAAGAACTGCGCGAAAACTTGTATTCCGGCTCAAAACAACGGGTACATCGTTTTAGATCGAAACTAGCAAGATTCACGAGCATCGAATTTACAAGTCGTCGAATAGTGGACGAGAGAAAGGTGTAAACTTTTTCTTTCAGAACTGCGCGAAAACTTGTATTCCGGCTCAAAACAACGAGATACATCGTTTTAGGTCGAAACTAGCAAAATTCACGAGCATCGATTTTACAAGTCGTCGAATAGTAGTCGAGAGAAAGGTGTAAACTTTCTCTCTCAGAACTGCGCGAAAACTTGTATTCCGGCTCAAAACAACGGGATTCATCGTTTTAGGTCGAAACTAGCAAAATTCACGAGCATCGATTTTACAAGTCGTCGAATAGTAGTCGAGAGAAAGGTGTAAACTTTCTCTCTCAGAACTGCGCGAAAACTTGTATTCCGGCTCAAAACAACGGGATTCATCGTTTTAGATCGAAACTAGCAAGATTCACGAGCATCGATTTTACAAGTCGTCGAATAGTAGTCGAGAGAAAGGTGTAAACTTTCTCTCTCAGAACGGCGCGAAAACTTGTATTCCGGCTCAAAACAACAGGATTCATCGTTTTAGATCGAAACTAGCAAGATTCAGGAGCATCGATTTTACAAGTCCTCGAAGAGTAGACGAGAGAAAGGTGTAAACTTTTTCTCTCAGAACTGCGCGAAAACTTGTATTCCGGCTCAAAACAACCAGATACATCGTTTTAGATCGAAACTAGCAAGATTCATGGGCATCGATTTTACATGTCTTCGAAGAGTACACGAGAGAAAGGTGTAAACTTTTTCTCTCAAAACTGCGCGAAAGCTTGTATTCCGGCTCAAAACAACGGGATGCATCGTTTTAGATCGAAACTAGCAAGATTCACGAGCATCGATTTTACAAGTCGTCGAAGAGTAGACGAGAGAAAGGTGTAAACATTTTCTCTAAGAACTGCGCGAAAACTTGTATTCCGGCTCAAAACAACGGAATACATCGTTTTAGATCGAAACTAGCAAGATTCACGAGCATCGATTTTACAAGTCGTCGAAGAGTAGACGAGAGAAAGGTGTAAACTTTTTCTCTCAGAACTGCACGAAAACTTGTATTCCGGCTCAAAACAACGGGATAAATCGTTTTAGATCGAAACTAGCAAGATTCACGAGCATCGATTTTACAAGTCGTCAGAGTACTCGAGAGAAAGGTGTAAACTTTTTCTCTCAGAACTGCGCGAAAACTTGTATTCCAGCTCAAAACAACGGGATACATCGTTTTAGGTCGAAACTAGCAAGATTCACGAGCATCGATTTTACAAGTCAAAGAGTAGACGAGAAAAAGGCGTAAACTTTTTCTCTCAGAACTACACGAAAACTTATATTCCGGCTCAAAACAACGGGGTACATCGTTTTAGATCGAAACTAGCAAGATTCACGAGCATCGATATTACAACTCGTTGAAGAGTAGACGAGAGAAAGGTGTAAACTTTTTCTCTCAGAACTGCGCGAAAACTTGTATTCCTTCTCAAAACAACGGGATTCATCGTTTTAAATCGAAACTAGCAAGATTCACGAGCACCAATTTTACAAGTCGTCAAAGAGTAGACGAGAGAAAGGTGTAAACTTTTTCTCTCAGATCTGCGCGAAAACTTCTATTTCAGCTCAAAACAACAGGATACATCGTTGTAGATCGAAACTAGCAAGATTCACGAGCATCGATTTTACAAGTCGTCAGAGTACTCGAGAGAAAGGTGTAAACTTTTTCTCTCAGAACTGCGCGAAAACTTGTATTCCGGCTCAAAACAACGGGATACATCGTTTTAGATCGAAACTAGCAAGATTCACGAGCATCGATTTTACACGTCGTCGAAGAGTACACGAGAGAAAGGTGTAAAAGTTTTCTCTCAGAACTGCGCGAAAACTTGTATACCGGCTCAAAAAAACGGGATACATCGTTTTAGATCGAAACTAGCAAGATTCAAGAGCATCGATTTTACAAGTCGTCGAAGAGTAGACGAGAGAAAGGTGTAAACTTTTTCTCTAAGAACTGCGCGAAAACTTGTATTCCGGCTCAAAACAACGGATACATCGTTTTAGATCGAAACTAGCAAGATTCACGAGCATCGAATTTACAAGTCGTCGAATAGTGGACGAGAGAAAGGTGTAAACTTTTTCTTTCAGAACTGCGCGAAAACTTGTATTCCGGCTCAAAACAACGAGATACATCGTTTTAGGTCGAAACTAGCAAAATTCACGAGCATCGATTTTACAAGTCGTCGAATAGTAGTCGAGAGAAAGGTGTAAACTTTCTCTCTCAGAACTGCGCGAAAACTTGTATTGCGGCTCAAAACAACGGGATTCATCGTTTTAGGTCGAAACTAGCAAAATTCACGAGCATCGATTTTACAAGTCGTCGAATAGTAGTCGAGAGAAAGGTGTAAACTTTCTCTCTCAGAACTGCGCGAAAACTTGTATTCCGGCTCAAAACAACGGGATTCATCGTTTTAGATCGAAACTAGCAAGATTCACGAGCATCGATTTTACAAGTCCTCGAAGAGTAGACGAGAGAAAGGTGTAAACTTTTTCTCTAAGAACTGCGCGAAAACTTGTATTCCGGCTCAAAACAACGGAATACATCGTTTTAGATCGAAACTAGCAAGATTCACGAGCATCGATTTTACAAGTCGTCGAATAGTAGTCGAGAGAAAGGTGTAAACTTTCTCTCTCAGAACGGCGCGAAAACTTGTATTCCGGCTCAAAACAACAGGATTCATCGTTTTAGATCGAAACTAGCAAGATTCAGGAGCATCGATTTTACAAGTCCTCGAAGAGTAGACGAGAGAAAGGTGTAAACTTTTTCTCTCAGAACTGCGCGAAAACTTGTATTCCGGCTCAAAACAACCAGATACATCGTTTTAGATCGAAACTAGCAAGATTCATGGGCATCGATTTTACATGTCTTCGAAGAGTACACGAGAGAAAGGTGTAAACTTTTTCTCTCAGAACTGCGCGAAAGCTTGTATTCCGGCTCAAAACAACGGGATACATCGTTTTAGATCGAAACTAGCAAGATTCACGAGCATCGATTTTACAAGTCGTCGAAGAGTAGACGAGAGAAAGGTGTAAACTTTTTCTCTAAGAACTGCGCGAAAACTTGTATTCCGGCTCAAAACAACGGAATACATCGTTTTAGATCGAAACTAGCAAGATTCACGAGCATCGATTTTACAAGTCGTCGAAGAGTAGACGAGAGAAAGGTGTAAACTTTTTCTCTCAGAACTGCACGAAAACTTGTATTCCGGCTCAAAACAACGGGATACATCGTTTTAGGTCGAAACTAGCAAGATTCACGAGCATCGATTTTACAAGTCGTCGAAGAGTAGACGAGAAAAAGGCGTAAACTTTTTCTCTCAGAACTACACGAAAACTTATATTCCGGCTCAAAACAACGGGGTACATCGTTTTAGATCGAAACTAGCAAGATTCACGAGCATCGATATTACAAGTCGTTGAAGAGTAGACGAGAGAAAGGTGTAAACTTTTTCTCTCAGAACTGCGCGAAAACTTGTATTCCTTCTCAAAACAACGGGATTCATCGTTTTAGATCGAAACTAGCAAGATTCACGAGCACCAATTTTACAAGTCGTCGAAGAGTAGACGAGAGAAAGGTGTAAACTTTTTCTCTCAGATCTGCGCGAAAACTTCTATTTCAGCTCAAAACAACAGGATACATCGTTGTAGATCGAAACTAGCAAGATTCACGAGCATCGATTTTACAAGTCGTCAGAGTACTCGAGAGAAAGGTGTAAACTTTTTCTCTCAGAACTGCGCGAAAACTTGTATTCCGGCTCAAAACAACGGGATACATCGTTTTAGATCGAAACTAGCAAGATTCACGAGCATCGATTTTACACGTCGTCGAAGAGTACACGAGAGAAAGGTGTAAAAGTTTTCTCTCAGAACTGCGCGAAAACTTGTATACCGGCTCAAAAAAACGGGATACATCGTTTTAGATCGAAACTAGCAAGATTCAAGAGCATCGATTTTACAAGTCGTCGAAGAGTAGACGAGAGAAAGGTGTAAACTTTTTCTCTAAGAACTGCGCGAAAACTTGTATTCCGGCTCAAAACAACGGATACATCGTTTTAGATCGAAACTAGCAAGATTCACGAGCATCGAATTTACAAGTCGTCGAATAGTGGACGAGAGAAAGGTGTAAACTTTTTCTTTCAGAACTGCGCGAAAACTTGTATTCCGGCTCAAAACAACGAGATACATCGTTTTAGGTCGAAACTAGCAAAATTCACGAGCATCGATTTTACAAGTCGTCGAATAGTAGTCGAGAGAAAGGTGTAAACTTTCTCTCTCAGAACTGCGCGAAAACTTGTATTCCGGCTCAAAACAACGGGATTCATCGTTTTAGGTCGAAACTAGCAAAATTCACGAGCATCGATTTTACAAGTCGTCGAATAGTAGTCGAGAGACAGGTGTAAACTTTCTCTCTCAGAACTGCGCGAAAACTTGTATTCCGGCTCAAAACAACGGGATTCATCGTTTTAGATCGAAACTAGCAAGATTCACGAGCATCGATTTTACAAGTCCTCGAAGAGTAGACGAGAGAAAGGTGTAAACTTTTTCTCTCAGAACTGCGCGAAAACTTGTATTCCAGCTCAAAAAAACGGGATACATCGTTTTAGATCGAAACTAGCAAGATTCATGGGCATCGATTTTACAAGTCCTCGAAGAGTAGATGAGAGAAAGGTGTAAACTTTTTCTCTCATAACTGCGCGAAAACTTGTATTCTGGCTCAAAACAACGGGATACATCGTTTTAGATCGAAACTAGCAAGATTCACGAGCATCGATTTTACAAGTCGTCAGAGTACTCGAGAGAAAGGTGTAAACTTTTTCTCTCAGAACTGCGCGAAAACTTGTATTCCGGCTCAAAACAACGGGATACATCGTTTTAGGTCGAAACTAGCAAGATTCACGAGCATCGATTTTACAAGTCGTCGAAGAGTAGACGAGAAAAAGGCGTAAACTTTTTCTCTCAGAACTACACGAAAACTTATATTCCGGCTCAAAACAACGAGGTACATCGTTTTAGATCGAAACTAGCAAGATTCACGAGCATCGATATTACAAGTCGTTGAAGAGTAGACGAGAAAAAGGTGTAAACTTTTTCTCTCAGAACTGCGCGAAAACTTCTATTCCGGCTCAAAACAACGGGATTCATCGTTTTAGATCGAAACTAGCAAGATTCACGGGCACCAATTTTACAAGTCGTCGAAGAGTAGACGAGAGAAAGGTGTAAACTTTTTCTCTCAGATCTGCGCGAAAACTTCTATTTCAGCTCAAAACAACAGGATACATCGTTGTAGATCGAAACTAGCAAGATTCGCGAGCATCGATTTTACAAGTCGTCAGAGTACTCGAGAGAAAGGTGTAAACTTTTTCTCTCAGAACTGCATGAAAACTTGTATTCCGGCTCAAAACAACGGGGTACATCGTTTTAGATCGAAACTAGCAAGATTCACGAGCATCGATATTACAAGTCGTTGAAGAGTAGACGAGAGAAAGGTGTTAACTTTTTCTCTCAGAACTGCGCGAAAACTTGTATTCCGGCTCAAAACAACGGGATACATCGTTTTAGATCGAAACTAGCAAGATTCACGAGCATCGATTTTACACGTCGTCGAAGAGTACACGAGAGAAAGGTGTAAAAGTTTTCTCTCAGAACTGCGCGAAAACTTGTATACCGGCTCAAAAAAACGGGATACATCGTTTTAGATCGAAACTCGCAAGATTCACGAGCATCGATTTTACAAGTCGTCGAAGAGTAGACGAGAGAAAGGTGTAAACTTTTTCTCTAAGAACTGCGCGAAAACTTGTATTCCGGCTCAAAACAACGGATACATCGTTTTAGATCGAAACCAGCAAGATTCACGAGCATCGAATTTACAAGTCGTCGAATAGTGGACGAGAGAAAGGTGTAAACTTTTTCTCTCAGAACTGCGCGAAAACTTGTATTCCGGCTCAAAACAACGGGATTCATCGTTTTAGATCGAAACTACCAAGATTCACGAGCACCAATTTTACAAGTCGTCGAAGAGTAGACGAGAGAAAGGTGTAAACTTTTTCTCTCAGAACTGCGCGAAAACTTGTATTCCATCTCAAAACAACGAGATACATCGTTTTAGGTCGAAACTAGCAAAATTCGCGAGCATCGATTTTACAAGTTGTCGAATAGTAGTCGAGAGAAAGGTGTAAACTTTCTCTCTCAGAACTGCGCGAAAACTTGTATTCCGGCTCAAAACAACGGGATTCATCGTTTTAGATCGAAACTAGCAAGATTCACGAGCATCGATTTTACAAGTCCTCGAAGAGTAGACGAGAGAAAGGTGTAAACTTTTTCTCTCAGAACTGCGCGAAAACTTGTATTCCAGCTCAAAAAAACGGGATACATCGTTTTAGATCGAAACTAGCAAGATTCATGGGCATCGATTTTACAAGTCCTCGAAGAGTAGACGAGAGAAAGGTGTAAACTTTTTCTCTCATAACTGCGCGAAAACTTGTATTCTGGCTCAAAACAACGGGATACATCGTTTTAGATCGAAACTAGCAAGATTCACGAGCATCGATTTTACAAGTCCTCGAAGAGTAGACGAGAGAAAGGTGTAAACTTTTTCTCTCAGAACTGCGCGAAAACTTCTATTCCAGCTCAAAACAACTATATACATCGTTGTAAATCGAAACTAGCAAGATATACGAGCATTGATTTTACAAGTCGTCGAAGAGTAGACGAGAGAAAGGTGTAAATTTTTCTCTCAGAACTGCGCGGAAACTTGTTTTCCGGCTCAGAACAACGGGTTACATCGTTTTAGATCGAAACTAGCAAGATTCACGAGCATCGATATTACAAGTCGGCGAAGAGTAGACCAGAGAAAGGTGTAAACTTTTTCTCTAAGAACTGCGCGAAAACTTGTATTCCGGCTCAAAACAACGGATACATCGTTTTAGGTCGAAACCAGCAAGATTCACGAGCATCGAATTTACAAGTCGTCGAATAGTCGACGAGAGAAAGGTGTAAACGTTTTCTCTCAGAACAGCGCGAAAGCTTGTATTCCGGCTCAAAACAACGGGATTCATTGTTTTCGATCGAAACTAGCAAGATTCACGAGCACCAATTTTACAAGTCGTCGAAGAGTAGACGAGAGAAAGGTGTAAACTTTTTCTCTCAGATCTGCGCGAAAACTTGTATTCCATCTCAAAACAACGATATACATCGTTTTAGGTCGAAACTAGCAAGATTCACGAGCATCGATTTTACAAGTCGTCGAATAGTAGTCGAGAGAAAGGTGTAAACTTTCTCTCTCAAAACTGCGCGAAAACTTGTATTCCGGCTCAAAACAAAGGGATTCATCGTTTTAGATCGAAACTAGCAAGATTCACGAGCATAGATTTTACAAGTCCTCGAAGAGTAGACGAGAGAAAGGTGTAAACGTTTTCTCTCAGAACTGCGCGAAAACTTGTATACCGGCTCAAAAAAACGGGATACATCGTTTAAGATCGAAACTAGCAAGATTCACGAGCATCGATTTTACAAGTCGTCGAAGAGTAGACGAGAGAAAGGTGTAAACATTTTCTCTCAGAACTGCGCGAAAACTTGTATTCCGGCTCAAAACAACTGGATACATCGTTTTGGATCGAAACTAGCAAGATTCACGGGCATCGATTTTACAAGTCTTCGAAGAGTAGACAAGAGAAAGGTGTAAACTTTTTCTCTCAGAACTGCGCGAAAACTTGTATTCCGGCTCAAAACAACGGGATACATCGTTTTAGATCGAAACTAGCAAGATATACGAGCATTGATTTTACAAGTCGTCGAAGAGTAGACGAGAGAAAGGTGTAAACGTTTTCTCTCAGAACTGCGCCAAAACTTGTATTCCGGCTCAGAACAACGGTTTACATCGTTTTAGATCGAAACTAGCAAGATTCACGAGCACCAATTTTACAAGTCGTCGAAGAGTAGACGAGAGAAAGGTGTAAACTTTTTCTCTCAGATCTGCGCGAAAACTTGTATTCCATCTCAAAACAACGAGATACATCGTTTTAGGTCGAAACTAGCAAGATTCACGAGCATCGATTTTACAAGTCGTCGAATAGTAGTCGAGAGAAAGGTGTAAACTTTCTCTCTCAAAACTGCGCGAAAACTTGTATTCCGGCTCAAAACAACTGGATACATCGTTTTGGATCGAAACTAGCAAGATTCACGGGCATCGATTTTACAAGTCTTCGAAGAGTAGACAAGAGAAAGGTGTAAACTTTTTCTCTCAGAACTGCGCGAAAACTTGTATTCCGGCTCAAAACAACGGGATACATCGTTTTAGATCAAAACTAGCAAGATATACGAGCATTGATTTTACAAGTCGTCGAAGAGTAGACGAGAGAAAGGTGTAAACGTTTTCTCTCAGAACTGCGCCAAAACTTGTATTCCGGCTCAGAACAACGGGTTACATCGTTTTAGATCGAAACTAGCAAGATTCACGAGCATCGATATTACAAGTCGTCGAAGAGTAGACGAGAGAAAGGTGTTAACTTTTTCACTCAGAACTGCGCGAAAACTTGTATTCCGGCTCAAAACAACGGGATACATCGTTTTAGGTCGAAACTAGCAAGATTCACGAGCATCGATTTTACAAGTCGTCGAAGAGTAGACGAGAAAAAGGCGTAAACTTTTTCTCTCAGAACTACACGAAAACTTGTATTCCGGCTCAAAACGACGGGGTACATCGTTTTAGATCGAAACTAGCAAGATTCACGAGCATCGATATTACAAGTCGTTGAAGAGTAGAGGAGAGAAAGGTGTAAACTTTTTCTCTCAGAACTGCGCGAAAACTTGTATTCCGGTTCAAAACAACGGGATTCATCGTTTTAGATCGAAACTAGCAAGATTCACGAGCACCAATTTTACAAGTCGTCGAAGAGTAGACGAGAGAAAGGTGTAAACTTTTTCTCTCAGATCTGCGCGAAAACTTGTATTCCATCTCAAAACAACCAGATACATCGTTTTAGGTCGAAACTAGCAAGATTCACGAGCATCGATTTTACAAGTCGTCGAATAGTAGTCGAGAGAAAGGTGTAAACTTTCTCTCTCAGAACTGCGCGAAAACTTGTATTCTGGCTCAAAACAACGGGATACATCGTTTTAGATCGAAACTAGCAAGATTCACGAGCATCGATTTTACAAGTCCTCGAAGAGTAGACGAGAGAAAGGTGTAAACTTTTTCTCTCAGAACTACGCGAAAACTTCTATTTCAGCTCAAAACAACAGGATACATCGTTTTAGATCGAAACTAGCAAGATTCACGAGCATCGATATTACAAGTCGTTGAAGAGTAGACGAGAGAAAGGTGTTAACTTTTTCTCTCAGAACTGCGCGAAAACTTCTATTCCAGCTCAAAACAACTATATACATCGTTGTAAATCGAAACTAGCAAGATATACGAGCATTGATTTTACAAGTCGTCGAAGAGTAGACGAGAGAAAGGTGTAAATTTTTCTCTCAGAACTGCGCGGAAACTTGTTTTCCGGCTCAGAACAACGGGTTACATCGTTTTAGATCGAAACTAGCAAGATTCACGAGCATCGATATTACAAGTCGGCGAAGAGTAGACCAGAGAAAGGTGTAAACTTTTTCTCTAAGAACTGCGCGAAAACTTGTATTCCGGCTCAAAACAACGCATACATCGTTTGAGATCGAAACCAGCAAGATTCACGAGCATCGAATTTACAAGTCGTCGAATAGTCGACGAGAGAAAGGTGTAAACTTTTTCTCTCAGATCTGCGCGAAAACTTGTATTCCATCTCAAAACAACGAGATACATCGTTTTAGGTCGAAACTAGCAAGATTCACGAGCATCTATTTTACAAGTCGTCGAATAGTAGTCGAGAGAAAGGTGTAAACTTTCTCTCTCAAAACTGCGCGAAAACTTGTATTCCGGCTCAAAACAAAGGGCTTCATCGTTTTAGATCGAAACTAGCAAGATTCACGAGCATAGATTTTACAAGTCCTCGAAGAGTAGACGAGAGAAAGGTGTAAACGTTTTCTCTCAGAACTGCGCGAAAACTTGTATTCCGGCTCAAAACAACTGGATACATCGTTTTGGATCGAAACTAGCAAGATTCACGGGCATCGATTTTACAAGTCTTCGAAGAGTAGACAAGAGAAAGGTGTAAACTTTTTCTCTCAGAACTGCGCGAAAACTTGTATTCCGGCTCAAAACAACGGGATACATCGTTTTAGATCAAAACTAGCAAGATATACGAGCATTGATTTTACAAGTCGTCGAAGAGTAGACGAGAGAAAGGTGTAAACGTTTTCTCTCAGAACTGCGCCAAAACTTGTATTCCGGCTCAGAACAACGGGTTACATCGTTTTAGATCGAAACTAGCAAGATTCACGAGCATCGATATTACAAGTCGTCGAAGAGTAGACGAGAGAAAGGTGTTAACTTTTTCACTCAGAACTGCGCGAAAACTTGTATTCCGGCTCAAAACAACGGGATACATCGTTTTAGGTCGAAACTAGCAAGATTCACGAGCATCGATTTTACAAGTCGTCGAAGAGTAGACGAGAAAAAGGCGTAAACTTTTTCTCTCAGAACTACACGAAAACTTGTATTCCGGCTCAAAACGACGGGGTACATCGTTTTAGATCGAAACTAGCAAGATTCACGAGCATCGATATTACAAGTCGTTGAAGAGTAGAGGAGAGAAAGGTGTAAACTTTTTCTCTCAGAACTGCGCGAAAACTTGTATTCCGGCTCAAAACAACGGGATTCATCGTTTTAGATCGAAACTAGCAAGATTCACGAGCACCAATTTTACAAGTCGTCGAAGAGTAGACGAGAGAAAGGTGTAAACTTTTTCTCTCAGATCTGCGCGAAAACTTGTATTCCATCTCAAAACAACCAGATACATCGTTTTAGGTCGAAACTAGCAAGATTCACGAGCATCGATTTTACAAGTCGTCGAATAGTAGTCGAGAGAAAGGTGTAAACTTTCTCTCTCAGAACTGCGCGAAAACTTGTATTCTGGCTCAAAACAACGGGATACATCGTTTTAGATCGAAACTAGCAAGATTCACGAGCATCGATTTTACAAGTCCTCGAAGAGTAGACGAGAGAAAGGTGTAAACTTTTTCTCTCAGAACTACGCGAAAACTTCTATTTCAGCTCAAAACAACAGGATACATCGTTTTAGATCGAAACTAGCAAGATTCACGAGCATCGATATTACAAGTCGTTGAAGAGTAGACGAGAGAAAGGTGTTAACTTTTTCTCTCAGAACTGCGCGAAAACTTCTATTCCAGCTCAAAACAACTATATACATCGTTGTAAATCGAAACTAGCAAGATATACGAGCATTGATTTTACAAGTCGTCGAAGAGTAGACGAGAGAAAGGTGTAAATTTTTCTCTCAGAACTGCGCGGAAACTTGTTTTCCGGCTCAGAACAACGGGTTACATCGTTTTAGATCGAAACTAGCAAGATTCACGAGCATCGATATTACAAGTCGGCGAAGAGTAGACCAGAGAAAGGTGTAAACTTTTTCTCTAAGAACTGCGCGAAAACTTGTATTCCGGCTCAAAACAACGCATACATCGTTTGAGATCGAAACCAGCAAGATTCACGAGCATCGAATTTACAAGTCGTCGAATAGTCGACGAGAGAAAGGTGTAAACTTTTTCTCTCAGATCTGCGCGAAAACTTGTATTCCATCTCAAAACAACGAGATACATCGTTTTAGGTCGAAACTAGCAAGATTCACGAGCATCTATTTTACAAGTCGTCGAATAGTAGTCGAGAGAAAGGTGTAAACTTTCTCTCTCAAAACTGCGCGAAAACTTGTATTCCGGCTCAAAACAAAGGGCTTCATCGTTTTAGATCGAAACTAGCAAGATTCACGAGCATAGATTTTACAAGTCCTCGAAGAGTAGACGAGAGAAAGGTGTAAACGTTTTCTCTCAGAACTGCGCGAAAACTTGTATTCCGGCTCAAAACAACTGGATACATCGTTTTGGATCGAAACTAGCAAGATTCACGGGCATCGATTTTACAAGTCTTCGAAGAGTAGACAAGAGAAAGGTGTAAACTTTTTCTCTCAGAACTGCGCGAAAACTTGTATTCCGGCTCAAAACAACGGGATACATCGTTTTAGATCGAAACTAGCAAGATATACGAGCATTGATTTTACAAGTCGTCGAAGAGTAGACGAGAGAAAGGTGTAAACGTTTTCTCTCAGAACTGCGCCAAAACTTGTATTCCGGCTCAGAACAACGGGTTACATCGTTTTAGATCGAAACTAGCAAGATTCACGAGCACCGATTTTACAAGTCGTCGAAGAGTAGACGAGAGAAAGGTGTTAACTTTTTCACTCAGAACTGCGCGAAAACTTGTATTCCGGCTCAAAACAACGGGATACATCGTTTTAGATCAAAACCAGCAAGATTCACGAGCATCGATTTTGCACGTCGTCGAAGAGTACACGAGAGAAAGGTGTAAACGTTTTCTCTCAGAACTGCGCCAAAACTTGTATACCGGCTCAAAACAACGGGATTCATCGTTTTAGATCGAAACTAGCAAGATTCACGAGCATCGATTTTACAAGTCGTCGAATAGTAGTCGAGAGAAAGGTGTAAACTTTCTCTCTCAGAACGGCGCGAAAACTTGTATTCCGGCTCAAAACAACAGGATTCATCGTTTTAGATCGAAACTAGCAAGATTCAGGAGCATCGATTTTACAAGTCCTCGAAGAGTAGACGAGAGAAAGGTGTAAACTTTTTCTCTCAGAACTGCGCGAAAACTTGTATTCCGGCTCAAAACAACCAGATACATCGTTTTAGATCGAAACTAGCAAGATTCATGGGCATCGATTTTACATGTCTTCGAAGAGTACACGAGAGAAAGGTGTAAACTTTTTCTCTCAGAACTGCGCGAAAGCTTGTATTCCGGCTCAAAACAACGGAATACATCGTTTTAGATCGAAACTAGCAAGATTCACGAGCATCGATTTTACAAGTCGTCGAAGAGTAGACGAGAGAAAGGTGTAAACTTTTTCTCTAAGAACTGCGCGAAAACTTGTATTCCGGCTCAAAACAACGGAATACATCGTTTTAGATCGAAACTAGCAAGATTCACGAGCATCGATTTTACAAGTCGTTGAATAGTAGTCGAGAGAAAGGTGTAAACTTTCTCTCTCAGAACGGCGCGAAAACTTGTATTCCGGCTCAAAACAACAGTATTCATCGTTTTAGATCGAAACTAGCAAGATTCAGGAGCATCGATTTTACAAGTCCTCGAAGAGTAGACGAGAGAAAGGTGTAAACGTTTTCTCTCAGAACGGCGCGAAAACTTGTATTCCGGCTCAAAACAACCAGATACATCGTTTTAGATCGAAACTAGCAAGATTCATGGGCATTGATTTTACATGTCTTCGAAGAGTACACGAGAGAAAGGTGTAAACTTTTTCTCTCAGAACTGTGCGAAAGCTTGTATTCCGGCTCAAAACAACGGGATAAATCGTTTTAGATCGAAACTAGCAAGATTCACGAGCATCGATTTTACAAGTCGTCAGAGTACTCGAGAGAAAGGTGTAAACTTTTTCTCTCAGAACTGCGCGAAAACTTGTATTCCGGCTCAAAACAACGGGATTCATCGTTTTAGATCGAAACTACCAAGATTCACGAGCACCAATTTTACAAGTCGTCGAAGAGTAGACGAGAGAAAGGTGTAAACTTTTTCTCTCAGAACTGCGCGAAAACTTGTATTCCATCTCAAAACAACGAGATACATCGTTTTAGGTCGAAACTAGCAAAATTCGCGAGCATCGATTTTACAAGTCGTCGAATAGTAGTCGAGAGAAAGGTGTAAACTTTCTCTCTCAGAACTGCGCGAAAACTTGTATTCCGGCTCAAAACAACGGGATTCATCGTTTTAGATCGAAACTAGCAAGATTCACGAGCATCGATTTTACAAGTCCTCGAAGAGTAGACGAGAGAAAGGTGTAAACTTTTTCTCTCAGAACTGCGCGAAAACTTGTATTCCAGCTCAAAAAAACGGGATACATCGTTTTAGATCGAAACTAGCAAGATTCATGGGCATCGATTTTACAAGTCCTCGAAGAGTAGACGAGAGAAAGGTGTAAACTTTTTCTCTCATAACTGCGCGAAAACTTGTATTCTGGCTCAAAACAACGGGATACATCGTTTTAGATCGAAACTAGCAAGATTCACGAGCATCGATTTTACAAGTCCTCGAAGAGTAGACGAGAGAAAGGTGTAAACTTTTTCTCTCAGAACTGCGCGAAAACTTCTATTCCAGCTCAAAACAACTATATACATCGTTGTAAATCGAAACTAGCAAGATATACGAGCATTGATTTTACAAGTCGTCGAAGAGTAGACGAGAGAAAGGTGTAAATTTTTCTCTCAGAACTGCGCGGAAACTTGTTTTCCGGCTCAGAACAACGGGTTACATCGTTTTAGATCGAAACTAGCAAGATTCACGAGCATCGATATTACAAGTCGGCGAAGAGTAGACCAGAGAAAGGTGTAAACTTTTTCTCTAAGAACTGCGCGAAAACTTGTATTCCGGCTCAAAACAACGGATACATCGTTTTAGGTCGAAACCAGCAAGATTCACGAGCATCGAATTTACAAGTCGTCGAATAGTCGACGAGAGAAAGGTGTAAACGTTTTCTCTCAGAACAGCGCGAAAGCTTGTATTCCGGCTCAAAACAACGGGATTCATTGTTTTCGATCGAAACTAGCAAGATTCACGAGCACCAATTTTACAAGTCGTCGAAGAGTAGACGAGAGAAAGGTGTAAACTTTTTCTCTCAGATCTTCGCGAAAACTTGTATTCCATCTCAAAACAACGAGATACATCGTTTTAGGTCGAAACTAGCAAGATTCACGAGCATCGATTTTACAAGTCGTCGAATAGTAGTCGAGAGAAAGGTGTAAACTTTCTCTCTCAAAACTGCGCGAAAACTTGTATTCCGGCTCAAAACAAAGGGATTCATCGTTTTAGATCGAAACTAGCAAGATTCACGAGCATAGATTTTACAAGTCGTCGAAGAGTAGACGAGAGAAAGGTGTAAACGTTTTCTCTCAGAACTGCGCCAAAACTTGTATTCCGGCTCAGAACAACGGGTTACATCGTTTTAGATCGAAACTAGCAAGATTCACGAGCACCAATTTTACAAGTCGTCGAAGAGTAGACGAGAGAAAGGTGTAAACTTTTTCTCTCAGATCTGCGCGAAAACTTGTATTCCATCTCAAAACAACGAGATACATCGTTTTAGGTCGAAACTAGCAAGATTCACGAGCATCTATTTTACAAGTCGTCGAATAGTAGTCGAGAGAAAGGTGTAAACTTTCTCTCTCAAAACTGCGCGAAAACTTGTATTCCGGCTCAAAACAAAGGGCTTCATCGTTTTAGATCGAAACTAGCAAGATTCACGAGCATAGATTTTACAAGTCCTCGAAGAGTAGACGAGAGAAAGGTGTAAACGTTTTCTCTCAGAACTGCGCGAAAACTTGTATTCCGGCTCAAAACAACTGGATACATCGTTTTGGATCGAACCTAGCAAGATTCACGGGCATCGATTTTACAAGTCTTCGAAGAGTAGACAAGAGAAAGGTGTAAACTTTTTCTCTCAGAACTGCGCGAAAACTTGTATTCCGGCTCAAAACAACGGGATACATCGTTTTAGATCGAAACTAGCAAGATATACGAGCATTGATTTTACAAGTCGTCGAAGAGTAGACGAGAGAAAGGTGTAAACGTTTTCTCTCAGAACTGCGCCAAAACTTGTATTCCGGCTCAGAACAACGGGTTACATCGTTTTAGATCGAAACTAGCAAGATTCACGAGCATCGATTTTGCACGTCGTCGAAGAGTACACGAGAGAAAGGTGTAAACGTTTTCTCTCAGAACTGCGCGAAAACTTGTATACCGGCTCAAAACAACGGGATTCATCGTTTTAGATCGAAACTAGCAAGATTCACGAGCATCGATTTTACAAGTCGTCGAATAGTAGTCGAGAGAAAGGTGTAAACTTTCTCTCTCAGAACGGCGCGAAAACTTGTATTCCGGCTCAAAACAACAGGATTCATCGTTTTAGATCGAAACTAGCAAGATTCAGGAGCATCGATTTTACAAGTCCTCGAAGAGTAGACGAGAGAAAGGTGTAAACTTTTTCTCTCAGAACTGCGCGAAAACTTGTATTCCGGCTCAAAACAACCAGATACATCGTTTTAGATCGAAACTAGCAAGATTCATGGGCATCGATTTTACATGTCTTCGAAGAGTACACGAGAGAAAGGTGTAAACTTTTTCTCTCAGAACTGCGCGAAAGCTTGTATTCCGGCTCAAAACAACGGGATACATCGTTTTAGATCGAAACTAGCAAGATTCACGAGCATCGATTTTACAAGTCGTCGAAGAGTAGACGAGAGAAAGGTGTAAACTTTTTCTCTAAGAACTGCGCGAAAACTTGTATTCCGGCTCAAAACAACGGAATACATCGTTTTAGATCGAAACTAGCAAGATTCACGAGCATCGATTTTACAAGTCGTCGAATAGTAGTCGAGAGAAAGGTGTAAACTTTCTCTCTCAGAACGGCGCGAAAACTTGTATTCCGGCTCAAAACAACAGTATTCATCGTTTTAGATCGAAACTAGCAAGATTCAGGAGCATCGATTTTACAAGTCCTCGAAGAGTAGACGAGAGAAAGGTGTAAACGTTTTCTCTCAGAACGGCGCGAAAACTTGTATTCCGGCTCAAAACAACCAGATACATCGTTTTAGATCGAAACTAGCAAGATTCATGGGCATCGATTTTACATGTCTTCGAAGAGTACACGAGAGAAAGGTGTAAACTTTTTCTCTCAGAACTGTGCGAAAGCTTGTATTCCGGCTCAAAACAACGGGATAAATCGTTTTAGATCGAAACTAGCAAGATTCACGAGCATCGATTTTACAAGTCGTCAGAGTACTCGAGAGAAAGGTGTAAACTTTTTCTCTCAGAACTGCGCGAAAACTTGTATTCCGGCTCAAAACAACGGGATTCATCGTTTTAGATCGAAACTACCAAGATTCACGAGCACCAATTTTACAAGTCGTCGAAGAGTAGACGAGAGAAAGGTGTAAACTTTTTCTCTCAGAACTGCGCGAAAACTTGTATTCCATCTCAAAACAACGAGATACATCGTTTTAGGTCGAAACTAGCAAAATTCGCGAGCATCGATTTTACAAGTCGTCGAATAGTAGTCGAGAGAAAGGTGTAAACTTTCTCTCTCAGAACTGCGCGAAAACTTGTATTCCGGCTCAAAACAACGGGATTCATCGTTTTAGATCGAAACTAGCAAGATTCACGAGCATCGATTTTACAAGTCCTCGAAGAGTAGACGAGAGAAAGGTGTAAACTTTTTCTCTCAGAACTGCGCGAAAACTTGTATTCCAGCTCAAAAAAACGGGATACATCGTTTTAGATCGAAACTAGCAAGATTCATGGGCATCGATTTTACAAGTCCTCGAAGAGTAGACGAGAGAAAGGTGTAAACTTTTTCTCTCATAACTGCGCGAAAACTTGTATTCTGGCTGAAAACAACGGGATACATCGTTTTAGATCGAAACTAGCAAGATTCACGAGCATCGATTTTACAAGTCCTCGAAGAGTAGACGAGAGAAAGGTGTAAACTTTTTCTCTCAGAACTGCGCGAAAACTTCTATTCCAGCTCAAAACAACTATATACATCGTTGTAAATCGAAACTAGCAAGATATACGAGCATTGATTTTACAAGTCGTCGAAGAGTAGACGAGAGAAAGGTGTAAATTTTTCTCTCAGAACTGCGCGGAAACTTGTTTTCCGGCTCAGAACAACGGGTTACATCGTTTTAGATCGAAACTAGCAAGATTCACGAGCATCGATATTACAAGTCGGCGAAGAGTAGACCAGAGAAAGGTGTAAACTTTTTCTCTAAGAACTGCGCGAAAACTTGTATTCCGGCTCAAAACAACGGATACATCGTTTTAGGTCGAAACCAGCAAGATTCACGAGCATCGAATTTACAAGTCGTCGAATAGTCGACGAGAGAAAGGTGTAAACGTTTTCTCTCAGAACAGCGCGAAAGCTTGTATTCCGGCTCAAAACAACGGGATTCATTGTTTTCGATCGAAACTAGCAAGATTCACGAGCACCAATTTTACAAGTCGTCGAAGAGTAGACGAGAGAAAGGTGTAAACTTTTTCTCTCAGATCTGCGCGAAAACTTGTATTCCATCTCAAAACAACGAGATACATCGTTTTAGGTCGAAACTAGCAAGATTCACGAGCATCGATTTTACAAGTCGTCGAATAGTAGTCGAGAGAAAGGTGTAAACTTTCTCTCTCAAAACTGCGCGAAAACTTGTATTCCGGCTCAAAACAAAGGGATTCATCGTTTTAGATCGAAACTAGCAAGATTCACGAGCATAGATTTTACAAGTCCTCGAAGAGTAGACGAGAGAAAGGTGTAAACGTTTTCTCTCAGAACTGCGCGAAAACTTGTATACCGGCTCAAAAAAACGGGATACATCGTTTTAGATCGAAACTAGCAAGATTCACGAGCATCGATTTTACAAGTCGTCGAAGAGTAGACGAGAGAAAGGTGTAAACATTTTCTCTCAGAACTGCGCGAAAACTTGTATTCCGGCTCAAAACAACTGGATACATCGTTTTGGATCGAAACTAGCAAGATTCACGGGCATCGATTTTACAAGTCTTCGAAGAGTAGACAAGAGAAAGGTGTAAACTTTTTCTCTCAGAACTGCGCGAAAACTTGTATTCCGGCTCAAAACAACGGGATACATCGTTTTAGATCGAAACTAGCAAGATATACGAGCATTGATTTTACAAGTCGTCGAAGAGTAGACGAGAGAAAGGTGTAAACGTTTTCTCTCAGAACTGCGCCAAAACTTGTATTCCGGCTCAGAACAACGGTTTACATCGTTTTAGATCGAAACTAGCAAGATTCACGAGCACCAATTTTACAAGTCGTCGAAGAGTAGACGAGAGAAAGGTGTAAACTTTTTCTCTCAGATCTGCGCGAAAACTTGTATTCCATCTCAAAACAACGAGATACATCGTTTTAGGTCGAAACTAGCAAGATTCACGAGCATCGATTTTACAAGTCGTCGAATAGTAGTCGAGAGAAAGGTGTAAACTTTCTCTCTCAAAACTGCGCGAAAACTTGTATTCCGGCTCAAAACAAAGGGATTCATCGTTTTAGATCGAAACTAGCAAGATTCACGAGCATAGATTTTACAAGTCCTCGAAGAGTAGACGAGAGAAAGGTGTAAACGTTTTCTCTCAGAACTGCGCGAAAACTTGTATTCCGGCTCAAAACAACTGGATACATCGTTTTGGATCGAAACTAGCAAGATTCACGGGCATCGATTTTACAAGTCTTCGAAGAGTAGACAAGAGAAAGGTGTAAACTTTTTCTCTCAGAACTGCGCGAAAACTTGTATTCCGGCTCAAAACAACGGGATACATCGTTTTAGATCAAAACTAGCAAGATATACGAGCATTGATTTTACAAGTCGTCGAAGAGTAGACGAGAGAAAGGTGTAAACGTTTTCTCTCAGAACTGCGCCAAAACTTGTATTCCGGCTCAGAACAACGGGTTACATCGTTTTAGATCGAAACTAGCAAGATTCACGAGCATCGATATTACAAGTCGTCGAAGAGTAGACGAGAGAAAGGTGTTAACTTTTTCACTCAGAACTGCGCGAAAACTTGTATTCCGGCTCAAAACAACGGGATACATCGTTTTAGGTCGAAACTAGCAAGATTCACGAGCACCAATTTTACAAGTCGTCGAAGAGTAGACGAGAGAAAGGTGTAAACTTTTTCTCTCAGATCTGCGCGAAAACTTGTATTCCATCTCAAAACAACCAGATACATCGTTTTAGGTCGAAACTAGCAAGATTCACGAGCATCGATTTTACAAGTCGTCGAATAGTAGTCGAGAGAAAGGTGTAAACTTTCTCTCTCAGAACTGCGCGAAAACTTGTATTCCGGCTCAAAACAACTGGATACATCGTTTTGGATCGAAACTAGCAAGATTCACGGGCATCGATTTTACAAGTCTTCGAAGAGTAGACAAGAGAAAGGTGTAAACTTTTTCTCTCAGAACTGCGCGAAAACTTGTATTCCGGCTCAAAACAACGGGATACATCGTTTTAGATCAAAACTAGCAAGATATACGAGCATTGATTTTACAAGTCGTCGAAGAGTAGACGAGAAAAAGGCGTAAACTTTTTCTCTCAGAACTACACGAAAACTTGTATTCCGGCTCAAAACGACGGGGTACATCGTTTTAGATCGAAACTAGCAAGATTCACGAGCATCGATATTACAAGTCGTTGAAGAGTAGAGGAGAGAAAGGTGTAAACTTTTTCTCTCAGAACTGCGCGAAAACTTGTATTCCGGCTCAAAACAACGGGATTCATCGTTTTAGATCGAAACTAGCAAGATTCACGAGCACCAATTTTACAAGTCGTCGAAGAGTAGACGAGAGAAAGGTGTAAACTTTTTCTCTCAGATCTGCGCGAAAACTTGTATTCCATCTCAAAACAACCAGATACATCGTTTTAGGTCGAAACTAGCAAGATTCACGAGCATCGATTTTACAAGTCGTCGAATAGTAGTCGAGAGAAAGGTGTAAACTTTCTCTCTCAGAACTGCGCGAAAACTTGTATTCTGGCTCAAAACAACGGGATACATCGTTTTAGATCGAAACTAGCAAGATTCACGAGCATCGATTTTACAAGTCCTCGAAGAGTAGACGAGAGAAAGGTGTAAACTTTTTCTCTCAGAACTACGCGAAAACTTCTATTTCAGCTCAAAACAACAGGATACATCGTTTTAGATCGAAACTAGCAAGATTCACGAGCATCGATATTACAAGTCGTTGAAGAGTAGACGAGAGAAAGGTGTTAACTTTTTCTCTCAGAACTGCGCGAAAACTTCTATTCCAGCTCAAAACAACTATATACATCGTTGTAAATCGAAACTAGCAAGATATACGAGCATTGATTTTACAAGTCGTCGAAGAGTAGACGAGAGAAAGGTGTAAATTTTTCTCTCAGAACTGCGCGGAAACTTGTTTTCCGGCTCAGAACAACGGGTTACATCGTTTTAGATCGAAACTAGCAAGATTCACGAGCATCGATATTACAAGTCGGCGAAGAGTAGACCAGAGAAAGGTGTAAACTTTTTCTCTAAGAACTGCGCGAAAACTTGTATTCCGGCTCAAAACAACGCATACATCGTTTGAGATCGAAACCAGCAAGATTCACGAGCATCGAATTTACAAGTCGTCGAATAGTCGACGAGAGAAAGGTGTAAACGTTTTCTCTCAGAACAGCGCGAAAGCTTGTGTTCCGGCTCAAAACAACGGGATTCATCGTTTTCGATCGAAACTAGCAAGATTCACGAGCACCAATTTTACAAGTCGTCGAAGAGTAGACGAGAGAAAGGTGTAAACTTTTTCTCTCAGATCTGCGCGAAAACTTGTATTCCATCTCAAAACAACGAGATACATCGTTTTAGGTCGAAACTAGCAAGATTCACGAGCATCGATTTTACAAGTCGTCGAATAGTAGTCGAGATAAAGGTGTAAACTTTCTCTCTCAAAACTGCGCGGAAACTTGTATTCCGGCTCAAAACAAAGGGATTCATCGTTTTAGATCGAAACTAGCAAGATTCACGAGCATAGATTTTACAAGTCCTCGAAGAGTAGACGAGAGAAAGGTGTAAACGTTTTCTCTCAGAACTGCGCGAAAACTTGTATACCGGCTCAAAAAAACGGGATACATCGTTTTAGATCGAAACTAGCAAGATTCACGAGCATCGATTTTACAAGTCGTCGAAGAGTAGACGAGAGAAAGGTGTAAACATTTTCTCTCAGAACTGCGCGAAAACTTGTATTCCGGCTCAAAACAACTGGATACATCGTTTTGGATCGAAACTAGCAAGATTCACGGGCATCGATTTTACAAGTCTTCGAATAGTAGACAAGAGAAAGGTGTAAACTTTTTCTCTCAGAACTGCGCGAAAACTTGTATTCCGGCTCAAAACAACGGGATACATCGTTTTAGATCGAAACTAGCAAGATATACGAGCATTGATTTTACAAGTCGTCGAAGAGTAGACGAGAGAAAGGTGTAAACGTTTTCTCTCAGAACTGCGCCAAAACTTGTATTCCGGCTCAGAACAACGGGTTACATCGTTTTAGATCGAAACTAGCAAGATTCACGAGCACCAATTTTACAAGTCGTCGAAGAGTAGACGAGAGAAAGGTGTAAACTTTTTCTCTCAGATCTGCGCGAAAACTTGTATTCCATCTCAAAACAACGAGATACATCGTTTTAGGTCGAAACTAGCAAGATTCACGAGCATCTATTTTACAAGTCGTCGAATAGTAGTCGAGAGAAAGGTGTAAACTTTCTCTCTCAAAACTGCGCGAAAACTTGTATTCCGGCTCAAAACAAAGGGCTTCATCGTTTTAGATCGAAACTAGCAAGATTCACGAGCATCGATATTACAAGTCGTCGAAGAGTAGACGAGAGAAAGGTGTTAACTTTTTCACTCAGAACTGCGCGAAAACTTGTATTCCGGCTCAAAACAACGGGATACATCGTTTTAGATCAAAACCAGCAAGATTCACGAGCATCGATTTTGCACGTCGTCGAAGAGTACACGAGAGAAAGGTGTAAACGTTTTCTCTCAGAACTGCGCGAAAACTTGTATACCGGCTCAAAACAACGGGATTCATCGTTTTAGATCGAAACTAGCAAGATTCACGAGCATCGATTTTACAAGTCGTCGAATAGTAGTCGAGAGAAAGGTGTAAACTTTCTCTCTCAGAACGGCGCGAAAACTTGTATTCCGGCTCAAAACAACAGGATTCATCGTTTTAGATCGAAACTAGCAAGATTCAGGAGCATCGATTTTACAAGTCCTCGAAGAGTAGACGAGAGAAAGGTGTAAACTTTTTCTCTCAGAACTGCGCGAAAACTTGTATTCCGGCTCAAAACAACCAGATACATCGTTTTAGATCGAAACTAGCAAGATTCATGGGCATCGATTTTACATGTCTTCGAAGAGTACACGAGAGAAAGGTGTAAACTTTTTCTCTCAGAACTGCGCGAAAGCTTGTATTCCGGCTCAAAACAACGGGATACATCGTTTTAGATCGAAACTAGCAAGATTCACGAGCATCGATTTTACAAGTCGTCGAAGAGTAGACGAGAGAAAGGTGTAAACTTTTTCTCTAAGAACTGCGCGAAAACTTGTATTCCGGCTCAAAACAACGGAATACATCGTTTTAGATCGAAACTAGCAAGATTCACGAGCATCGATTTTACAAGTCGTCGAATAGTAGTCGAGAGAAAGGTGTAAACTTTCTCTCTCAGAACGGCGCGAAAACTTGTATTCCGGCTCAAAACAACAGTATTCATCGTTTTAGATCGAAACTAGCAAGATTCAGGAGCATCGATTTTACAAGTCCTCGAAGAGTAGACGAGAGAAAGGTGTAAACGTTTTCTCTCAGAACGGCGCGAAAACTTGTATTCCGGCTCAAAACAACCAGATACATCGTTTTAGATCGAAACTAGCAAGATTCATGGGCATCGATTTTACATGTCTTCGAAGAGTACACGAGAGAAAGGTGTAAACTTTTTCTCTCAGAACTGTGCGAAAGCTTGTATTCCGGCTCAAAACAACGGGATAAATCGTTTTAGATCGAAACTAGCAAGATTCACGAGCATCGATTTTACAAGTCGTCAGAGTACTCGAGAGAAAGGTGTAAACTTTTTCTCTCAGAACTGCGCGAAAACTTGTATTCCGGCTCAAAACAACGGGATACATCGTTTTAGGTCGAAACTAGCAAGATTCACGAGCATCGATTTAACAAGTCGTCGAAGAGTAGACGAGAAAAAGGCGTAAACTTTTTCTCTCAGAACTACACGAAAACTTGTAATTCCGCCTCAAAACGACGGGGTACATCGTTTTAGATCGAAACTAGCAAGATTCACGAGCATCGATATTACAAGTCGTTGAAGAGTAGAGGAGAGAAAGGTGTAAACTTTTTCTCTCAGAACTGCGCGAAAACTTGTATTCCGGCTCAAAACAACGGGATTCATCGTTTTAGATCGAAACTAGCAAGATTCACGAGCACCAATTTTACAAGTCGTTGAAGAGTAGACGAGAGAAAGGTGTAAACTTTTTCTCTCAGATCTGCGCGAAAACTTGTATTCCATCTCAAAACAACCAGATACATCGTTTTAGGTCGAAACTAGCAAGATTCACGAGCATCGATTTCACAAGTCGTCGAATAGTAGTCGAGAGAAAGGTGTAAACTTTCTCTCTCAGAACTGCGCGAAAACTTGTATTCCGGCACAAAACAACGGGATTCATCGTTTTAGATCGAAACTAGCAAGATTCACGAGCATCGATTTTACAAGTCCTCAAAGAGTAGACGAGAGAAAGGTGTAAACTTTTTCTCTCATAACTGCGCGAAAACTTGTATTCTGGCTCAAAACAACGGGATACATCGTTTTAGATCGAAACTAGCAAGATTCACGAGCATCGATTTTACAAGTCCTCGAAGAGTAGACGAGAGAAAGGTGTAAACTTTTTCTCTCAGAACTACGCGAAAACTTCTATTTCAGCTCAAAACAACAGGATACATCGTTTTAGATCGAAACTAGCAAGATTCACGAGCATCGATATTACAAGTCGTTGAAGAGTAGACGAGAGAAAGGTGTTAACTTTTTCTCTCAGACCTGCGCGAAAACTTCTATTCCAGCTCAAAACAACTATATACATCGTTGTAAATCGAAACTAGCAAGATATACGAGCATTGATTTTACAAGTCGTCGAAGAGTACACGAGAGAAAGGTGTAAACTTTTTCTCTCAGAACTGCGCGAAAGCTTGTATTCCGGCTCAAAACAACGGGATACATCGTTTTAGATCGAAACTAGCAAGATTCACGAGCATCGATTTTACAAGTCGTCGAAGAGTAGACGAGAGAAAGGTGTAAACTTTTTCTCTAAGAACTGCGCGAAAACTTGTATTCCGGCTCAAAACAACGGAATACATCGTTTTAGATCGAAACTAGCAAGATTCACGAGCATCGATTTTACAAGTCGTCGAATAGTAGTCGAGAGAAAGGTGTAAACTTTCTCTCTCAGAACGGCGCGAAAACTTGTATTCCGGCTCAAAACAACAGTATTCATCGTTTTAGATCGAAACTAGCAAGATTCAGGAGCATCGATTTTACAAGGCCTCGAAGAGTAGACGAGAGAAAGGTGTAAACGTTTTCTCTCAGAACGGCGCGAAAACTTGTATTCCGGCTCAAAACAACCAGATACATCGTTTTAGATCGAAACTAGCAAGATTCATGGGCATCGATTTTACATGTCTTCGAAGAGTACACGAGAGAAAGGTGTAAACTTTTTCTCTCAGAACTGTGCGAAAGCTTGTATTCCGGCTCAAAACAACGGGATAAATCGTTTTAGATCGAAACTAGCAAGATTCACGAGCATCGATTTTACAAGTCGTCAGAGTACTCGAGAGAAAGGTGTAAACTTTTTCTCTCAGAACTGCGCGAAAACTTGTATTCCGGCTCAAAACAACGGGATACATCGTTTTAGGTCGAAACTAGCAAGATTCACGAGCATCGATTTAACAAGTCGTCGAAGAGTAGACGAGAAAAAGGCGTAAACTTTTTCTCTCAGAACTACACGAAAACTTGTAATTCCGCCTCAAAACGACGGGGTACATCGTTTTAGATCGAAACTAGCAAGATTCACGAGCATCGATATTACAAGTCGTTGAAGAGTAGAGGAGAGAAAGGTGTAAACTTTTTCTCTCAGAACTGCGCGAAAACTTGTATTCCGGCTCAAAACAACGGGATTCATCGTTTTAGATCGAAACTAGCAAGATTCACGAGCACCAATTTTACAAGTCGTTGAAGAGTAGACGAGAGAAAGGTGTAAACTTTTTCTCTCAGATCTGCGCGAAAACTTGTATTCCATCTCAAAACAACCAGATACATCGTTTTAGGTCGAAACTAGCAAGATTCACGAGCATCGATTTCACAAGTCGTCGAATAGTAGTCGAGAGAAAGGTGTAAACTTTCTCTCTCAGAACTGCGCGAAAACTTGTATTCCGGCACAAAACAACGGGATTCATCGTTTTAGATCGAAACTAGCAAGATTCACGAGCATCGATTTTACAAGTCCTCAAAGAGTAGACGAGAGAAAGGTGTAAACTTTTTCTCTCATAACTGCGCGAAAACTTGTATTCTGGCTCAAAACAACGGGATACATCGTTTTAGATCGAAACTAGCAAGATTCACGAGCATCGATTTTACAAGTCCTCGAAGAGTAGACGAGAGAAAGGTGTAAACTTTTTCTCTCAGAACTACGCGAAAACTTCTATTTCAGCTCAAAACAACAGGATACATCGTTTTAGATCGAAACTAGCAAGATTCACGAGCATCGATATTACAAGTCGTTGAAGAGTAGACGAGAGAAAGGTGTTAACTTTTTCTCTCAGACCTGCGCGAAAACTTCTATTCCAGCTCAAAACAACTATATACATCGTTGTAAATCGAAACTAGCAAGATATACGAGCATTGATTTTACAAGTCGTCGAAGAGTAGACGAGAGAAAGGTGTAAATTTTTCTCTCAGAACTGCGCGGAAACTTGTTTTCCGGCCCAGAACAACGGGTTACATCGTTTTAGATCGAAACTAGCAAGATTCACGAGCATCGATATTACAAGTCGGCGAAGAGTAGACCAGAGAAAGGTGTAAACTTTTTCTCTAAGAACTGCGCGAAAACTTGTATTCCGGCTCAAAACAACGGATACATCATTTTAGATCGAAACCAGCAAGATTCACGAGCATCGAATTTACAAGTCGTCGAATAGTCGACGAGAGAAAGGTGTAAACGTTTTCTCTCAGAACAGCGCGAAAGCTTGTATTCCGGCTCAAAACAACGGGATTCATCGTTTTCGATCGAAACTAGCAAGATTCACGAGCACCAATTTTACAAGTCGTCGAAGAGTAGACGAGAGAAAGGTGTAAACTTTTTCTCTCAGATCTGCGCGAAAACTTGTATTCCATCTCAAAACAACGAGATACATCGTTTTAGGTCGAAACTAGCAAGATTCACGAGCATCGATTTTACAAGTCGTCGAATAGTAGTCGAGAGAAAGGTGTAAACTTTCTCTCTCAAAACTGCGCGAAAACTTGTATTCCGGCTCAAAACAAAGGGATTCATCGTTTTAAATCGAAACTAGCAAGATTCACGAGCATAGATTTTACAAGTCCTCGAAGAGTAGACGAGAGAAAGGTGTAAACGTTTTCTCTCAGAACTGCGCGAAAACTTGTATACCGGCTCAAAAAAACGGGATACATCGTTTTAGATCGAAACTAGCAAGATTCACGAGCATCGATTTTACAAGTCGTCGAAGAGTAGACGAGAGAAAGGTGTAAACATTTTCTCTCAGAACTGCGCGAAAACTTGTATTCCGGCTCAAAACAACTGGATACATCGTTTTGGATCGAAACTAGCAAGATTCACGGGCATCGATATTACAAGTCTTCGAAGAGTAGACAAGAGAAAGGTGTAAACTTTTTCTCTCAGAACTGCGCGAAAACTTGTATTCCGGCTCAAAACAACGGGATACATCGTTTTAGATCGAAACTAGCAAGATATACGAGCATTGATTTTACAAGTCGTCGAAGAGTAGACGAGAGAAAGGTGTAAACGTTTTCTCTCAGAACTGCGCCAAAACTTGTATTCCGGCTCAGAACAACGGGTTACATCGCTTTAGATCGAAACTAGCAAGATTCACGAGCACCAATTTTACAAGTCGTCGAAGAGTAGACGAGAGAAAGGTGTAAACTTTTTCTCTCAGATCTGCGCGAAAACTTGTATTCCATCTCAAAACAACGAGATACATCGTTTTAGGTCGAAACTAGCAAGATTCACGAGCATCGATTTTACAAGTCGTCGAATAGTAGTCGAGAGAAAGGTGTAAACTTTCTCTCTCAAAACTGCGCGAAAACTTGTATTCCGGCTCAAAACAAAGGGATTCATCGTTTTAGATCGAAACTAGCAAGATTCACGAGCATAGATTTTACAAGTCCTCGAAGAGTAGACGAGAGAAAGGTGTAAACGTTTTCTCTCAGAACTGCGCGAAAACTTGTATTCCGGCTCAAAACAACTGGATACATCGTTTTGGATCGAAACTAGCAAGATTCACGGGCATCGATTTTACAAGTCTTCGAAGAGTAGACAAGAGAAAGGTGTAAACTTTTTCTCTCAGAACTGCGCGAAAACTTGTATTCCGGCTCAAAACAACGGATACATCGTTTTAGATCGAAACTAGCAAGATATACGAGCATTGATTTTGCAAGTCGTCGAAGAGTAGACGAGATAAAGGTGTAAACGTTTTCTCTCAGAACTGCGCCAAAACTTGTATTCCGGCTCAGAACAACGGGTTACATCGTTTTAGATCGAAACTAGCAAGATTCACGAGCATCGATATTACAAGTCGTCGAAGAGTAGACGAGAGAAAGGTGTTAACTTTTTCACTCAGAACTGCGCGAAAACTTGTATTCCGGCTCAAAACAACGGGATACATCGTTTTAGATCAAAACCAGCAAGATTCACGAGCATCGATTTTGCACGTCGTCGAAGAGTACACGAGAGAAAGGTGTAAACTTTTTCTCTAAGAACTGCGCGAAAACTTGTATTCCGGCTCAAAACAACGGAATACATCGTTTTAGATCGAAACTAGCAAGATTCACGAGCATCGATTTTACAAGTCGTCGAATAGTAGTCGAGAGAAAGGTGTAAACTTTC
The DNA here is from genome assembly GCF_052857255.1 of Amblyomma americanum. Lineage (NCBI taxonomy): Eukaryota > Metazoa > Arthropoda > Arachnida > Ixodida > Ixodidae > Amblyomma > Amblyomma americanum. The sequence continues at coordinate 62,931 of NW_027526648.1, read as the reverse complement.
TGTCTCAGAACGGCGCGAAAACTTGTATTCCGGCTCAAAACAACAGGATTCATCGTTTTTAGATCGAAACTAGCAAGATTCAGGAGCATCGATTTTACAAGTCCTCGAAGAGTAGACGAGAGAAAGGTGTAAACGTTTTCTCTCAGAACTGCGCGAAAACTTGTATTCCGGCTCAAAACAACCAGATACATCGTTTTAGATCGAAACTAGCAAGATTCATGGGCATCGATTTTACATGTCTTCGAAGAGTACACGAGAGAAAGGTGTAAACTTTTTCTCTCAGAACTGCGCGAAAGCTTGTATTCCGGCTCAAAACAACGGGATAAATCGTTTTAGATCGAAACTAGCAAGATTCACGAGCATCGATTTTACAAGTCGTCAGAGTACTCGAGAGAAAGGTGTAAACTTTTTCTCTCAGAACTGCGCGAAAACTTGTATTCCGGCTCAAAACAACGGGATACATCGTTTTAGGTCGAAACTAGCAAGATTCACGAGCATCGATTTTACAAGTCGTCGAAGAGTAGACGAGAAAAAGGCGTAAACTTTTTCTCTCAGAACTACACGAAAACTTGTATTCCGGCTCAAAACGACGGGGTACATCGTTTTAGATCGAAACTAGCAAGATTCACGAGCATCGATATTACAAGTCGTTGAAGAGTAGACGAGAGAAAGGTGTAAACTTTTTCTCTCAGAACTGCGCGAAACTTGTATTCCGGCTCAAAACAACGGGATTCATCGTTTTAGATCGAAACTAGCAAGATTCATGGGCATCGATTTTATAAGTCTTCGAAGAGTAGACGAGAGAAAGGTGTAAACGTTTTCTCTCAGAACTGCGCGAAAACTTGTATTCCGGCTCAAAACAACTGGATACATCGTTTTGGATCGAAACTAGCAAGATTCACGGGCATCAATTTTACAAGTCTTCGAAGAGTAGACAAGAGAAAGGTGTAAACTTTTTCTCTCAGAACTGCGCGAAAACTTGTATTCCGGCTCAAAACAACGGGATACATCGTTTTAGATCGAAACTAGCAAGATATACGAGCATTGATTTTACAAGTCGTCGAAGAGTAGACGAGAGAAAGGTGTAAACGTTTTCTCTCAGAACTGCGCCAAAACTTGTATTCCGGCTCAGAACAACGGGTTACATCGTTTTAGATCGAAACTAGCAAGATTCACGAGCATCGATATTACAAGTCGTCGAAGAGTAGACGAGAGAAAGGTGTTAACTTTTTCGCTCAGAACTGCGCGAAAACTTGTATTCCGGCTCAAAACAACGGGATACATCGTTTTAGATCAAAACCAGCAAGATTCACGAGCATCGATTTTGCACGTCGTCGAAGAGTAGACGAGAGAAAGGTGTAAACTTTTTCTCTAAGAACTGCGCGAAAACTTGTATACCGGCTCAAAACAACGGGATTCATCGTTTTAGATCGAAACTAGCAAGATTCACGAGCATCGATTTTACAAGTCGTCGAATAGTAGTCGAGAGAAAGGTGTAAACTTTCTCTCTCAGAACGGCGCGAAAACTTGTATTCCGGCTCAAAACAACAGGATTCATCGTTTTAGATCGAAACTAGCAAGATTCAGGAGCATCGATTTTACAAGTCCTCGAAGAGTAGACGAGAGAAAGGTGTAAACGTTTTCTCTCAGAACTGCGCGAAAACTTGTATTCCGGCTCAAAACAACCAGATACATCGTTTTAGATCGAAACTAGCAAGATTCATGGGCATCGATTTTACATGTCTTCGAAGAGTACACGAGAGAAAGGTGTAAACTTTTTCTCTCAGAACTGCGCGAAAGCTTGTATTCCGGCTCAAAACAACGGGATAAATCGTTTTAGATCGAAACTAGCAAGATTCACGAGCATCGATTTTACAAGTCGTCAGAGTACTCGAGAGAAAGGTGTAAACTTTTTCTCTCAGAACTGCGCGAAAACTTGTATTCCGGCTCAAAACAACGGGATACATCGTTTTAGGTCGAAACTAGCAAGATTCACGAGCATCGATTTTACAAGTCGTCGAAGAGTAGACGAGAAAAAGGCGTCAACTTTTTCTCTCAGAACTACACGAAAACTTGTATTCCGGCTCAAAACGACGGGGTACATCGTTTTAGATCGAAACTAGCAAGATTCACGAGCATCGATATTACAAGTCGTTGAAGAGTAGACGAGAGAAAGGTGTAAACTTTTTCTCTCAGAACTGCGCGAAAACTTGTATTCCGGCTCAAAACAACGGGATTCATCGTTTTAGATCGAAACTAGCAAGATTCATGGGCATCGATTTTATAAGTCTTCGAAGAGTAGACGAGAGAAAGGTGTAAACGTTTTCTCTCAGAACTGCGCGAAAACTTGTATTCCGGCTCAAAACAACTGGATACATCGTTTTGGATCGAAACTAGCAAGATTCACGGGCATCGATTTTACAAGTCTTCGAAGAGTAGACAAGAGAAAGGTGTAAACTTTTTCTCTCAGAACTGCGCGAAAACTTGTATTCCGGCTCAAAACAACGGGATACATCGTTTTAGATCGAAACTAGCAAGATATACGAGCATTGATTTTACAAGTCGTCGAAGAGTAGACGAGAGAAAGGTGTAAACGTTTTCTCTCAGAACTGCGCCAAAACTTGTATTCCGGCTCAGAACAACGGGTTACATCGTTTTAGATCGAAACTAGCAAGATTCACGAGCATCGATATTACAAGTCGTCGAAGAGTAGACGAGAGAAAGGTGTTAACTTTTTCGCTCAGAACTGCGCGAAAACTTGTATTCCGGCTCAAAACAACGGGATACATCGTTTTAGATCAAAACCAGCAAGATTCACGAGCATCGATTTTGCACGTCGTCGAAGAGTACACGAGAGAAAGGTGTAAACGTTTTCTCTCAGAACTGCGCGAAAACTTGTATACCGGCTCAAAACAACGGGATTCATCGTTTTAGATCGAAACTAGCAAGATTCACGAGCATCGATTTTACAAGTCGTCGAATAGTAGTCGAGAGAAAGGTGTAAACTTTCTCTCTCAGAACGGCGCGAAAACTTGTATTCCGGCTCAAAACAACAGGATTCATCGTTTTAGATCGAAACTAGCAAGATTCAGGAGCATCGATTTTACAAGTCCTCGAAGAGTAGACGAGAGAAAGGTGTAAACTTTTTCTCTCAGAACTGCGCGAAAACTTGTATTCCGGCTCAAAACAACCAGATACATCGTTTTAGATCGAAACTAGCAAGATTCATGGGCATCGATTTTACATGTCTTCGAAGAGTACACGAGAGAAAGGTGTAAACTTTTTCTCTCAGAACTGCGCGAAAGCTTGTATTCCGGCTCAAAACAACGGGATACATCGTTTTAGATCGAAACTAGCAAGATTCACGAGCATCGATTTTACAAGTCGTCGAAGAGTAGACGAGAGAAAGGTGTAAACTTTTTCTCTAAGAACTGCGCGAAAACTTGTATTCCGGCTCAAAACAACGGAATACATCGTTTTAGATCGAAACTAGCAAGATTCACGAGCATCGATTTTACAAGTCGTCGAATAGTAGTCGAGAGAAAGGTGTAAACTTTCTCTCTCAGAACGGCGCGAAAACTTGTATTCCGGCTCAAAACAACAGGATTCATCGTTTTAGATCGAAACTAGCAAGATTCAGGAGCATCGATTTTACAAGTCCTCGAAGAGTAGACGAGAGAAAGGTGTAAACGTTTTCTCTCAGAACTGCGCGAAAACTTGTATTCCGGCTCAAAACAACCAGATACATCGTTTTAGATCGAAACTAGCAAGATATGCGAGCATTGATTTTACAAGTCCTCGAAGAGTAGACGAGAGAAAGGTGTAAACTTTTTCTCTCAGAACTGCGCGAAAACTTGTATTCCGGCTCAAAACAACCAGATACATCGTTTTAGATCGAAACTAGCAAGATTCATGGGCATCGATTTTACATGTCTTCGAAGAGTACACGAGAGAAAGGTGTAAACTTTTTCTCTCAGAACTGCGCGAAAGCTTGTATTCCGGCTCAAAACAACGGGATACATCGTTTTAGATCGAAACTAGCAAGATTCACGAGCATCGATTTTACAAGTCGTCGAAGAGTAGACGAGAGAAAGGTGTAAACTTTTTCTCTAAGAACTGCGCGAAAACTTGTATTCCGGCTCAAAACAACGGAATACATCGTTTTAGATCGAAACTAGCAAGATTCACGAGCATCGATTTTACAAGTCGTCGAATAGTAGTCGAGAGAAAGGTGTAAACTTTCTCTCTCAGAACGGCGCGAAAACATGTATTCCGGCTCAAAACAACAGGATTCATCGTTTTAGATAGAAACTAGCAAGATTCAGGAGCATCAATTTTACAAGTCCTCGAAGAGTAGACGAGAGAAAGGTGTAAACGTTTTCTCTCAGAACTGCGCGAAAACTTGTATTCCGGCTCAAAACAACCAGATACATCGTTTTAGATTGAAACTAGCAAGATTCATGGGCATCGATTTTACATGTCTTCGAAGAGTACACGAGAGAAAGGTGTAAACTTTTTCTCTCAGAACTGCGCGAAAGCTTGTATTCCGGCTCAAAACAACGGGATAAATCGTTTTAGATCGAAACTAGCAAGATTCACGAGCATCGATTTTACAAGTCGTCAGACTACTCGAGAGAAAGGTGTAAACTTTTTCTCTCAGAACTGCGCGAAAACTTGTATTCCGGCTCAAAACAACGGGATACATCGTTTTAGGTCGAAACTAGCAAGATTCACGAGCATCGATTTTACAAGTCGTCGAAGAGTAGACGAGAAAAAGGCGTAAACTTTTTCTCTCAGAACTACACGAAAACTTGTATTCCGGCTCAAAACGACGGGGTACATCGTTTTAGATCAAAACTAGCAAGATTCACGAGCATCGATATTACAAGTCGTTGAAGAGTAGACGAGAGAAAGGTGTAAACTTTTTCTCTCAGAACTGCGCGAAAACTTGTATTCCGGCTCAAAACAACGGGATTCATCGTTTTAGATCGAAACTAGCAAGATTCACGAGCACCAATTTTACAAGTCGTCGAAGAGTAGACGAGAGAAAGGGGTAAACTTTTTCTCTCAGATCTGCGCGAAAACTTGTATTCCATCTCAAAACAACCAGATACATCGTTTTAGGTCGAAACTAGCAAGATTCACGAGCATCGATTTCACAAGTCGTCGAATAGTAGTCGAGAGAAAGGTGTAAACTTTCTCTCTCAGAACTGCGCGAAAACTTGTATTCCGGCACAAAACAACGGGATTCATCGTTTTAGATCGAAACTACCAAGATTCACGAGCATCGATTTTACAAGTCCTCAAAGAGTAGACGAGAGAAAGGTGTAAACTTTTTCTCTCATAACTGCGCGAAAACTTGTATTCTGGCTCAAAACAACGGGATACATCGTTTTAGATCGAAACTAGCAAGATTCACGAGCATCGATTTTACAAGTCCTCGAAGAGTAGACGAGAGAAAGGTGTAAACTTTTTCTCTCAGAACTACGCGAAAACTTCTATTTCAGCTCAAAACAACAGGATACATCGTTTTAGATCGAAACTAGCAAGATTCACGAGCATCGATATTACAAGTCGTTGAAGAGTAGACGAGAGAAAGGTGTTAACTTTTTCTCTCAGAACTGCGCGAAAACTTGTATTGCGGCTCAAAACAACGGGATACATCGTTTTAGATCGAAACTAGCAAGATTCATGGGCATCGATTTTACAAGTCGTCGAAGAGTAGACGAGAGAAAGGTGTAAACTTTTTCTCTAAGAACTGCGCGAAAACTTGTATTCCGGCTCAAAACAACGGAATACATCGTTTTAGATCGAAACTAGCAAGATTCACGAGCATCGATTTTACAAGTCGTCGAATAGTAGTCGAGAGAAAGGTGTAAACTTTCTCTCTCAGAACGGCGCGAAAACATGTATTCCGGCTCAAAACAACAGGATTCATCGTTTTAGATAGAAACTAGCAAGATTCAGGAGCATCGATTTTACAAGTCCTCGAAGAGTAGACGAGAGAAAGGTGTAAACGTTTTCTCTCAGAACTGCGCGAAAACTTGTATTCCGGCTCAAAACAACCAGATACATCGTTTTAGATTGAAACTAGCAAGATTCATGGGCATCGATTTTACATGTCTTCGAAGAGTACACGAGAGAAAGGTGTAAACTTTTTCTCTCAGAACTGCGCGAAAGCTTGTATTCCGGCTCAAAACAACGGGATAAATCTTTTTAGATCGAAACTAGCAAGATTCACGAGCATCGATTTTACAAGTCGTCAGACTACTCGAGAGAAAGGTGTAAACTTTTTCTCTCAGAACTGCGCGAAAACTTGTATTCCGGCTCAAAACAACGGGATACATCGTTTTAGGTCGAAACTAGCAAGATTCACGAGCATCGATTTTACAAGTCGTCGAAGAGTAGACGAGAAAAAGGCGTAAACTTTTTCTCTCAGAACTACACGAAAACTTGTATTCCGGCTCAAAACGACGGGGTACATCGTTTTAGATCGAAACTAGCAAGATTCACGAGCATCGATATTACAAGTCGTTGAAGAGTAGACGAGAGAAAGGTGTAAACTTTTTCTCTCAGAACTGCGCGAAAACTTCTATTCCAGCTCAAAACAACTATATACATCGTTGTAAATCGAAACTAGCAAGATATACGAGCATTGATTTTACAAGTCGTCGAAGAGTAGACGAGAGAAAGGTGTAAATTTTTCTCTCAGAACTGCGCGAAAACTTGTATTCCGGCACAAAACAACGGGATTCATCGTTTTAGATCGAAACTAGCAAGATTCACGAGCATCGATTTTACAAGTCCTCAAAGAGTAGACGAGAGAAATGTGTAAACTTTTTCTCTCATAACTGCGCGAAAACTTGTATTCTGGCTCAAAACAACGGGATACATCGTTTTAGATCGAAACTAGCAAGATTCACGAGCATCGATTTTACAAGTCGTCAGACTACTCGAGAGAAAGGTGTAAACTTTTTCTCTCAGAACTGCGCGAAAACTTGTATTCCGGCTCAAAACAACGGGATACATCGTTTTAGGTCGAAACTAGCAAGATTCACGAGCATCGATTTTACAAGTCGTCGAAGAGTAGACGAGAAAAAGGCGCAAACTTTTTCTCTCAGAACTACACGAAAACTTGTATTCCGGCTCAAAACAACGGGATTCATCGTTTTAGATCGAAACTAGCAAGATTCACGAGCACCAATTTTACAAGTCGTCGAAGAGTAGACGAGAGAAAGGGGTAAACTTTTTCTCTCAGATCTGCGCGAAAACTTGTATTCCATCTCAAAACAACCAGATACATCGTTTTAGGTCGAAACTAGCAAGATTCACGAGCATCGATTTCACAAGTCGTCGAATAGTAGTCGAGAGAAAGGTGTAAACTTTCTCTCTCAGAACTGTGCGAAAACTTGTATTCCGGCACAAAACAACGGGATTCATCGTTTTAGATCGAAACTAGCAAGATTCACGAGCATCGATTTTACAAGTCCTCAAAGAGTAGACGAGAGAAAGGTGTAAACTTTTTCTCTCATAACTGCGCGAAAACTTGTATTCTGGCTCAAAACAACGGGATACATCGTTTTAGATCGAAACTAGCAAGATTCACGAGCATCGATTTTACAAGTCCTCGAAGAGTAGACGAGAGAAAGGTGTAAACTTTTTCTCTCAGAACTACGCGAAAACTTCTATTTCAGCTCAAAACAACAGGATACATCGTTTTAGATCGAAACTAGCAAGATTCACGAGCATCGATATTACAAGTCGTTGAAGAGTAGACGAGAGAAAGGTGTTAACTTTTTCTCTCAGAACTGCGCGAAAACTTGTATTGCGGCTCAAAACAACGGGATACATCGTTTTAGATCGAAACTAGCAAGATTCACGAGCATCGATTTTACACGTCGTCGAAGAGTACACGAGAGAAAGGTGTAAATGTTTTCTCTCAGAACTGCGCGAAAACTTGTACACCGGCTCAAAAAAACGGGATACATCGTTTTAGATCGAAACTAGCAAGATTCACGAGCATCGATTTTACAAGTCGTCGAAGAGTAGACGAGAGAAAGGTGTAAACTTTTTCTCTAAGAACTGCGCGAAAACTTGTATTCTGGCTCAAAACAACGGGATACATCGTTTTAGATCGAAACCAGCAAGATTCACGAGCATCGAATTTACAAGTCGTCGAATAGTGGACGAGAGAAAGGTGTAAACTTTTTCTCTCAGAACTGCGCGAAAACTTGTATTCCGGCTCAAAACAACGGGATTCATCGTTTTAGATCGAAACTAGCAAGATTCACGAGCACCAATTTTACAAGTCGTCGAAGAGTAGACAAGAGAAAGGTGTAAACTTTTTCTCTCAGAACTGCGCGAAAACTTGTATTCCAGCTCAAAAAAACGGGATACATCGTTTTAGATCGAAACTAGCAAGATTCATGGGCATCGATTTTACAAGTCCTCGAAGAGTAGACGAGAGAAAGGTGTAAACTTTTTCTCTCATAACTGCGCGAAAACTTGTATTCTGGCTCAAAACAACGGGATACATCGTTTTAGATCGAAACTAGCAAGATTCACGAGCATCGATTTTACAAGTCCTCGAAGAGTAGACGAGAGAAAGGTGTAAACTTTTTCTCTCAGAACTGCGCGAAAACTTCTATTCCAGCTCAAAACAACTATATACATCGTTGTAAATCGAAACTAGCAAGATATACGAGCATTGATTTTACAAGTCGTCGAAGAGTAGACGAGAGAAAGGTGTAAATTTTTCTCTCAGAACTGCGCGAAAACTTGTTTTCCGGCTCAGAACAACGGGTTACATCGTTTTAGATCGAAACTAGCAAGATTCACGAGCATCGATATTACAAGTCGGCGAAGAGTAGACCAGAGAAAGGTGTTACCTTTTTCTCTCAGAACTGCGCGAAAACTTGTATTCCGGCTCAAAACAACGGGATACATCATTTTAGATCGAAACCAGCAAGATTCACGCGCATCGATTTTGCACGTCGTCGAAGAGTACACGAGAGAAAGGTGTAAACGTTTTCTCTCAGAACTGCGCGAAAACTTGTATACCGGCTCAAAAAAACGGGATACATCGATATAGATCGAAACTAGCAAGATTCACGAGCATCGATTTTACAAGTCGTCGAATAGTAGTCGAGAGAAAGGTGTAAACTTTCTCTCTCAGAACGGCGCGAAAACTTGTATTCCGGCTCAAAACAACAGGATTCATCGTTTTAGATCGAAACTAGCAAGATTCACGAGCATCGATTTTACAAGTCGTCAGAGTACTCGAGAGAAAGGTGTAAACTTTTTCTCTCAGAACTGCGCGAAAACTTGTATTTCGGCTCAAAACAATGGGATACATCGTTTTAGGTCGAAACTAGCAAGATTCACGAGCATCGATTTTACAAGTCGTCGAAGAGTAGACGAGAAAAAGGTGTAAACTTTTTCTCTCAGAACTGCACGAAAACTTGTATTCCGGCTCAAAACAACGGGGTACATCGTTTTAGATCGAAACTAGCAAGATTCACGAGCATCGATATTATAAGTCGTCGAAGAGTAGACGAGAGAAAGGTGTAAACTTTTTCTCTAAGAACTGCGCGAAAACTTGTATTCCGGCTCAAAACAACAGATACATCGTTTTAGATCGAAACCAGCAAGATTCACGAGCATCGAATTTACAAGTCGTTGAATAGTGGACGAGAGAAAGGTGTAAACGTTTTCTCTCAGAACTGCGCGAAAACTTGTATTCCGGCTCAAAACAACGGGATTCATCGTTTTAGATCGAAACTAGCAAGATTCACGAGCACCAATTTTACAAGTCGTCGAAGAGTAGACGAGAGAAAGGTGTAAACTTTTTCTCTCATAACTGCGCGAAAACTTGTATTCTGGCTCAAAACAACGGGATACATCGTTTTAGATCGAAACTAGCAAGATTCACGAGCATCGATTTTACAAGTCGTCAGACTACTCGAGAGAAAGGTGTAAACTTTTTCTCTCAGAACTGCGCGAAAACTTGTATTCCGGCTCAAAACAACGGGATACATCGTTTTAGGTCGAAACTAGCAAGATTCACGAGCATCGATTTTACAAGTCGTCGAAGAGTAGACGAGAAAAAGGCGCAAACTTTTTCTCTCAGAACTACACGAAAACTTGTATTCCGGCTCAAAACAACGGGATTCATCGTTTTAGATCGAAACTAGCAAGATTCACGAGCACCAATTTTACAAGTCGTCGAAGAGTAGACGAGAGAAAGGGGTAAACTTTTTCTCTCAGATCTGCGCGAAAACTTGTATTCCATCTCAAAACAACCAGATACATCGTTTTAGGTCGAAACTAGCAAGATTCACGAGCATCGATTTCACAAGTCGTCGAATAGTAGTCGAGAGAAAGGTGTAAACTTTCTCTCTCAGAACTGTGCGAAAACTTGTATTCCGGCACAAAACAACGGGATTCATCGTTTTAGATCGAAACTAGCAAGATTCACGAGCATCGATTTTACAAGTCCTCAAAGAGTAGACGAGAGAAAGGTGTAAACTTTTTCTCTCATAACTGCGCGAAAACTTGTATTCTGGCTCAAAACAACGGGATACATCGTTTTAGATCGAAACTAGCAAGATTCACGAGCATCGATTTTACAAGTCCTCGAAGAGTAGACGAGAGAAAGGTGTAAACTTTTTCTCTCAGAACTACGCGAAAACTTCTATTTCAGCTCAAAACAACAGGATACATCGTTTTAGATCGAAACTAGCAAGATTCACGAGCATCGATATTACAAGTCGTTGAAGAGTAGACAAGAGAAAGGTGTTAACTTTTTCTCTCAGAACTGCGCGAAAACTTGTATTGCGGCTCAAAACAACGGGATACATCGTTTTAGATCGAAACTAGCAAGATTCACGAGCATCGATTTTACACGTCGTCGAAGAGTACACGAGAGAAAGGTGTAAATGTTTTCTCTCAGAACTGCGCGAAAACTTGTATACCGGCTCAAAAAAACGGGATACATCGTTTTAGATCGAAACTAGCAAGATTCACGAGCATCGATTTTACAAGTCGTCGAAGAGTAGACGAGAGAAAGGTGTAAACTTTTTCTCTAAGAACTGCGCGAAAACTTGTATTCTGGCTCAAAACAACGGGATACATCGTTTTAGATCGAAACCAGCAAGATTCACGAGCATCGAATTTACAAGTCGTCGAATAGTGGACGAGAGAAAGGTGTAAACTTTTTCTCTCAGAACTGCGCGAAAACTTGTATTCCGGCTCAAAACAACGGGATTCATCGTTTTAGATCGAAACTAGCAAGATTCACGAGCACCAATTTTACAAGTCGTCGAAGAGTAGACAAGAGAAAGGTGTAAACTTTTTCTCTCAGAACTGCGCGAAAACTTGTATTCCAGCTCAAAAAAACGGGATACATCGTTTTAGATCGAAACTAGCAAGATTCATGGGCATCGATTTTACAAGTCCTCGAAGAGTAGACGAGAGAAAGGTGTAAACTTTTTCTCTCATAACTGCGCGAAAACTTGTATTCTGGCTCAAAACAACGGGATACATCGTTTTAGATCGAAACTAGCAAGATTCACGAGCATCGATTTTACAAGTCCTCGAAGAGTAGACGAGAGAAAGGTGTAAACTTTTTCTCTCAGAACTGCGCGAAAACTTCTATTCCAGCTCAAAACAACTATATACATCGTTGTAAATCGAAACTAGCAAGATATACGAGCATTGATTTTACAAGTCGTCGAAGAGTAGACGAGAGAAAGGTGTAAATTTTTCTCTCAGAACTGCGCGAAAACTTGTTTTCCGGCTCAGAACAACGGGTTACATCGTTTTAGATCGAAACTAGCAAGATTCACGAGCATCGATATTACAAGTCGGCGAAGAGTAGACCAGAGAAAGGTGTTACCTTTTTCTCTCAGAACTGCGCGAAAACTTGTATTCCGGCTCAAAACAACGGGATACATCATTTTAGATCGAAACCAGCAAGATTCACGAGCATCGATTTTGCACGTCGTCGAAGAGTACACGAGAGAAAGGTGTAAACGTTTTCTCTCAGAACTGCGCGAAAACTTGTATACCGGCTCAAAAAAACGGGATACATCGATATAGATCGAAACTAGCAAGATTCACGAGCATCGATTTTACAAGTCGTCGAATAGTAGTCGAGAGAAAGGTGTAAACTTTCTCTCTCAGAACGGCGCGAAAACTTGTATTCCGGCTCAAAACAACAGGATTCATCGTTTTAGATCGAAACTAGCAAGATTCACGAGCATCGATTTTACAAGTCGTCAGAGTACTCGAGAGAAAGGTGTAAACTTTTTCTCTCAGAACTGCGCGAAAACTTGTATTTCGGCTCAAAACAATGGGATACATCGTTTTAGGTCGAAACTAGCAAGATTCACGAGCATCGATTTTACAAGTCGTCGAAGAGTAGACGAGAAAAAGGTGTAAACTTTTTCTCTCAGAACTGCACGAAAACTTGTATTCCGGCTCAAAACAACGGGGTACATCGTTTTAGATCGAAACTAGCAAGATTCACGAGCATCGATATTATAAGTCGTCGAAGAGTAGACGAGAGAAAGGTGTAAACTTTTTCTCTAAGAACTGCGCGAAAACTTGTATTCCGGCTCAAAACAACAGATACATCGTTTTAGATCGAAACCAGCAAGATTCACGAGCATCGAATTTACAAGTCGTTGAATAGTGGACGAGAGAAAGGTGTAAACGTTTTCTCTCAGAACTGCGCGAAAACTTGTATTCCGGCTCAAAACAACGGGATTCATCGTTTTAGATCGAAACTAGCAAGATTCACGAGCACCAATTTTACAAGTCGTCGAAGAGTAGACGAGAGAAAGGTGTAAACTTTTTCTCTCAGATCTGCGCGAAAACTTGTATTCCATCTCAAAACAACGAGATACATCGTTTTAGGTCGAAACTAGCAAGATTCACGAGCATCGATTTTACAAGTCGTCGAATAGTAGTCGAGAGAAAGTTGTAAACTTTCTCTCTCAGAACTGCGCGAAAACTTGTATTCCGGCTCAAAACAACGGGATTCATCGTTTTAGATCGAAACTAGCAAGATTCACGAGCATAGATTTTACAAGTCCTCGAAGAGTAGACGAGAGAAAGGTGTAAACTTTTTCTCTCAGAACTGCGCGAAAACTTGTATTCCGGCTCAAAAAAAAAACGGGATACATCGTTTTAGATCGAAACTAGCAAGATTCATGGGCATCGATTTTACAAGTCCTCGAAGAGTAGACGAGAGAAAGGTGTAAACTTTTTCTCTCATAACTGCGCGAAAACTTGTATTCTGGCTCAAAACAACGGGATACATCGTTTTAGATCGAAACTAGCAAGATTCACGAGCATCGATTTTACAAGTCGTCGAAGAGTAGACGAGAGAAAGGTGTAAACTTTTTCTCTCAGAACTGCGCGAAAACTTGTATTCCGGCTCAAAACAACGGGATACATCGTTTTAGATCGAAACCAGCAACATTCACGAGCATCGATTTTACAAGTCGTCGAATAGTGGACGAGAGAAAGGTGTAAACTTTTTCTCTCAGAACTGCGCGAAAACTTGTATTCCGGCTCAAAACAACGGGATTCATCGTTTCAGATCGAAACTAGCAAGATTCACGAGCATCGATTTTACAAGTCGTCGAATAGTAGTCGAGAGAAAGGTGTAAACTTTCTCTCTCAGAACGGCGCGAAAACTTGTATTCCGGCTAAAACAACAGGATTCATCGTTTTAGATCGAAACTAGGAAGATTCACGAGCATCGATTTTACAAGTCCTCGAAGAGTAGACGAGAGAAAGGTGTAAACTTTTTCTCTCAGAACTGCGCGAAAACTTGTATTCCGGCTCAAAAAAACGGGATAGATCGTTTTAGATCGAAACTAGCAAGATTCACGAGCATCGATTTTACAAGTCGTCAGAGTACTCGAGAGAAAGGTGTAAACTTTTTCTCTCAGAACTGCGCGAAAACTTGTATACCGGCTCAAAAAAACGGGATACATCGTTTTAGATCGAAACTAGCAAGATTCACGAGCATCGATTTTACAAGTCGTCGAAGAGTAGACGAGAGAAAGGTGTAAACTTTTTCTCTCTGAACTGCGCGAAAACTTGTATTCCGTCTCAAAACAACTGAATACATCGTTTTGGATCGAAACTAGCAAGATTCACGGGCATCGATTTTACAAGTCTTCGTAGAGTAGATAAGAGAAAGGTGTAAACTTTTTCTCTCAGAACTGCGCGAAAACTTGTATTCCGGCTCAAAACAACGGGATACATCGTTTTAGATCGAAACTAGCAAGATATACGAGCATTGATATTACAAGTCGTCGAAGAGTAGACGAGAGAAAGGTGTTAACTTTTTCACTCAGAACTGCGCGAAAACTTGTATTCCGGCTCAAGACAACGGGATACATCGTTTTAGATCAAAACCAGCAAGATTCACGAGCATCGATTTTGCACGTCGTCGAAGAGTAGACGAGAGAAAGGTGTAAACTTTTTCTCTCAGATCTGCGTGAAAACTTGTATTCCATCTCAAAACAACGAGATACATCGTTTTAGGTCGAAACTAGCAAGATTCACGAGCATCATTTTACACGTCGTCGAATAGTAGTCGAGAGAAAGGTGTAAACTTTCTCTCTCAAAACTGCGCGAAAACTTGTATTCCGGCACAAAACAACGGGATTCATCGTTTTCGATCGAAACTAGCAAGATTCACGAGCACCAATTTTACAAGTCGTCGAAGAGTAGACGAGAGAAAGGTGTAAACTTTTTCTCTCAGATCTGCGCGAAAACTTGTATTCCATCTCAAAACAACGAGATACATCGTTTTAGGTCGAAACTAGCAAGATTCACGAGCATCGATTTTACAAGTCGTCGAATAGTAGTCGAGAGAAAGGTGTAAACTTTCTCTCTCAAAACTGCGCGAAAACTTGTATTCCGGCTCAAAACAAAGGGATTCATCGTTTTAGATCGAAACTAGCAAGATTCACGAGCATAGATTTTACAAGTCCTCGAAGAGTAGACGAGAGAAAGGTGTAAACGTTTTCTCTCAGAACTGCGCGAAAACTTGTATACCGGCTCAAAACAACTGGATACATCGTTTTGGATCGAAACTAGCAAGATTCACGGGCATCGATTTTACTAGTCTTCGAAGAGTAGACAAGAGAAAGGTGTAAACTTTTTCTCTCAGAACTGCGCGAAAACTTGTATTCCGGCTCAAAACAACGGGATACATCGTTTTAGATCGAAACTAGCAAGATATACGAGCATTGATTTTACAAGTCGTCGAAGAGTAGACGAGAGAAAGGTGTAAACGTTTTCTCTCAGAACTGCGCCAAAACTTGTATTCCGGCTCAGAACAACGGGTTACATCGTTTTAGATCAAAACTAGCAAGATTCACGAGCATCGATATTACAAGTCGTCGAAGAGTAGACGAGAGAAAGGTGTTAACTTTTTCACTCAGAACTGCGCGAAAACTTGTATTCCGGCTCAAAACAACGGAATACATCGTTTTAGATCAAAACCAGCAAGATTCACGAGCATCGATTTTGCACGTCGTCGAAGAGTACACGAGATAAAGGTGTAAACGTTTTCTCTCAGAACTGCGCGAAAACTTGTATTCTGGCTCAAAACAACGGGATACATCGTTTTAGATCGAAACTAGCAAGATTCACGAGCATCGATTTTACAAGTCCTCGAAGAGTAGACGAGAGAAAGGTGTAAACTTTTTCTCTCAGAACTGAGCGAAAACTTCTATTCCAGCTCAAAACAACGAGATACATCGTTGTAGATCAAAACTAGCAAGATATACGAGCAATAATTTTACAAGTCGTCGAAGAGTAGACGAGAGAAAGGTGTAAATTTTTCTCTCAGAACTGCGCGAAAACTTGTATTCCGGCTCAAAACAACGGGATACATCGTTTTAGATCATAACTAGCAAGAGTCACGAGCATCGATTTTACACGTCGTCGAAGAGTACACGAGAGAAAGGTGTAAACGTTTTCTCTCAGAACTGCGCGAAAACTTGTATACCGGCTCAAAAAAACGGGATACATCGTTTTAGATCGAAACTAGCAAGATTCAGGAGCATTGATTTTACAAGTCGTCGAAGAGTAGACGAGAGATAGGTGTAAACTTTTTCTCTCAGAACTGCGCGAAAACTTGTATTCCGGCTCAAAACAACGGGATACATCGTTTTAGATCGAAACCAGCAACATTCACGAGCATCGATTTTACAAGTCGTCGAATAGTGGACGAGAGAAAGGTGTAAACTTTTTCTCTCAGAACTGCGCGAAAACTTGTATTCCGGCTCAAAACAACGGGATTCATCGTTTTAGATCGAAAATAGGAAGATTCACGAGCATCGATTTTACAAGTCGTCGAATAGTAGTCGAGAGAAAGGTGTAAACTTTCTCTCTCAGAACGGCGCGAAAACTTGTATTCCGGCTAAAACAACAGGATTCATCGTTTTAGATCGAAACTAGGAAGATTCACGAGCATCGATTTTACAAGTCCTCGAAGAGTAGACGAGAGAAAGGTGTAAACTTTTTCTCTCAGAACTGCGCGAAAACTTGTATTCCGGCTCAAAAAAACGGGATAGATCGTTTTAGATCGAAACTAGCAAGATTCACGAGCATCGATTTTACAAGTCGTCAGAATACTCGAGAGAAAGGTGTAAACTTTTTCTCTCAGAACTGCGCGAAAACTTGTATACCGGCTCAAAAAAACGGGATACATCGTTTTAGATCGAAACTAGCAAGATTCACGAGCATCGATTTTACAAGTCGTCGAAGAGTAGACGAGAGAAAGGTGTAAACTTTTTCTCTCTGAACTGCGCGAAAACTTGTATTCCGTCTCAAAACAACTGAATACATCGTTTTGGATCGAAACTAGCAAGATTCACGGGCATCGATTTTACAAGTCTTCGTAGAGTAGATAAGAGAAAGGTGTAAACTTTTTCTCTCAGAACTGCGCGGAAACTTGTATTCCGGCTCAAAACAACGGGATACATCGTTTTAGATCGAAACTAGCAAGATATACGAGCATTGATTTTACAAGTCGTCGAAGAGTAGACGAGAGAAAGGTGTAAACGTTTTCTCTCAGAACTGCGCCAAAACTTGTATTCCGGCTCAGAACAACGGGTTACATCGTTTTAGATCGAAACTAGCAAGATTCACGAGCATCGATATTACAAGTCGTCGAAGAGTAGACGAGAGAAAGGTGTTAACTTTTTCACTCAGAACTGCGCGAAAACTTGTATTCCGGCTCAAGACAACGGGATACATCGTTTTAGATCAAAACCAGCAAGATTCACGAGCATCGATTTTGCACGTCGTCGAAGAGTAGACGAGAAAAAGGTGTAAACTTTTTCTCTCAGATCTGCGTGAAAACTTGTATTCCATCTCAAAACAACGAGATACATCGTTTTAGGTCGAAACAAGCAAGATTCACGAGCATCATTTTACACGTCGTCGAATAGTAGTCGAGAGAAAGGTGTAAACTTTCTCTCTCAAAACTGCGCGAAAACTTGTATTCCGGCACAAAACAACGGGATTCATCGTTTTCGATCGAAACTAGCAAGATTCACGAGCACCAATTTTACAAGTCGTCGAAGAGTAGACGAGAGAAAGGTGTAAACTTTTTCTCTCAGATCTGCGCGAAAACTTGTATTCCATCTCAAAACAACGAGATACATCGTTTTAGGTCGAAACTAGCAAGATTCACGAGCATCGATTTTACAAGTCGTCGAATAGTAGTCGAGAGAAAGGTGTAAACGTTTTCTCTCAGAACTGCGCGAAAACTTGTATACCGGCTCAAAACAACGGGATACATCGTTTTAGATCGAAACCAGCAACATTCACGAGCATCGATTTTACAAGTCGTCGAATAGTGGACGAGAGAAAGGTGTAAACTTTTTCTCTCAGAACTGCGCGAAAACTTGTATTCCGGCTCAAAACAACGGGATTCATCGTTTCAGATCGAAACTAGCAAGATTCACGAGCATCGATTTTACAAGTCGTCGAATAGTAGTCGAGAGAAAGGTGTAAACTTTCTCTCTCAGAACGGCGCGAAAACTTGTATTCCGGCTAAAACAACAGGATTCATCGTTTTAGATCGAAACTAGGAAGATTCACGAGCATCGATTTTACAAGTCCTCGAAGAGTAGACGAGAGAAAGGTGTAAACTTTTTCTCTCAGAACTGCGCGAAAACTTGTATTCCGGCTCAAAAAAACGGGATAGATCGTTTTAGATCGAAACTAGCAAGATTCACGAGCATCGATTTTACAAGTCGTCAGAGTACTCGAGAGAAAGGTGTAAACTTTTTCTCTCAGAACTGCGCGAAAACTTGTATACCGGCTCAAAAAAACGGGATACATCGTTTTAGATCGAAACTAGCAAGATTCACGAGCATCGATTTTACAAGTCGTCGAAGAGTAGACGAGAGAAAGGTGTAAACTTTTTCTCTCTGAACTGCGCGAAAACTTGTATTCCGTCTCAAAACAACTGAATACATCGTTTTGGATCGAAACTAGCAAGATTCACGGGCATCGATTTTACAAGTCTTCGTAGAGTAGATAAGAGAAAGGTGTAAACTTTTTCTCTCAGAACTGCGCGAAAACTTGTATTCCGGCTCAAAACAACGGGATACATCGTTTTAGATCGAAACTAGCAAGATATACGAGCATTGATTTTACAAGTCGTCGAAGAGTAGACGAGAGAAAGGTGTAAACGTTTTCTCTCAGAACTGCGCCAAAACTTGTATTCCGGCTCAGAACAACGGGTTACATCGTTTTAGATCGAAACTAGCAAGATTCACGAGCATCGATATTACAAGTCGTCGAAGAGTAGACGAGAGAAAGGTGTTAACTTTTTCACTCAGAACTGCGCGAAAACTTGTATTCCGGCTCAAGACAACGGGATACATCGTTTTAGATCAAAACCAGCAAGATTCACGAGCATCGATTTTGCACGTCGTCGAAGAGTAGACGAGAGAAAGGTGTAAACTTTTTCTCTCAGATCTGCGTGAAAACTTGTATTCCATCTCAAAACAACGAGATACATCGTTTTAGGTCGAAACTAGCAAGATTCACGAGCATCATTTTACACGTCGTCGAATAGTAGTCGAGAGAAAGGTGTAAACTTTCTCTCTCAAAACTGCGCGAAAACTTGTATTCCGGCACAAAACAACGGGATTCATCGTTTTCGATCGAAACTAGCAAGATTCACGAGCACCAATTTTACAAGTCGTCGAAGAGTAGACGAGAGAAAGGTGTAAACTTTTTCTCTCAGATCTGCGCGAAAACTTGTATTCCATCTCAAAACAACGAGATACATCGTTTTAGGTCGAAACTAGCAAGATTCACGAGCATCGATTTTACAAGTCGTCGAATAGTAGTCGAGAGAAAGGTGTAAACTTTCTCTCTCAAAACTGCGCGAAAACTTGTATTCCGGCTCAAAACAAAGGGATTCATCGTTTTAGATCGAAACTAGCAAGATTCACGAGCATAGATTTTACAAGTCCTCGAAGAGTAGACGAGAGAAAGGTGTAAACGTTTTCTCTCAGAACTGCGCGAAAACTTGTATACCGGCTCAAAACAACTGGATACATCGTTTTGGATCGAAACTAGCAAGATTCACGGGCATCGATTTTACAAGTCTTCGAAGAGTAGACAAGAGAAAGGTGTAAACTTTTTCTCTCAGAACTGCGCGAAAACTTGTATTCCGGCTCAAACAACGGGATACATCGTTTTAGATCGAAACTAGCAAGATATACGAGCATTGATTTTACAAGTCGTCGAAGAGTAGACGAGAGAAAGGTGTAAACGTTTTCTCTCAGAACTGCGCCAAAACTTGTATTCCGGCTCAGAACAACGGGTTACATCGTTTTAGATCAAAACTAGCAAGATTCACGAGCATCGATATTACAAGTCGTCGAAGAGTAGACGAGAGAAAGGTGTTAACTTTTTCACTCAGAACTGCGCGAAAACTTGTATTCCGGCTCAAAACAACGGAATACATCGTTTTAGATCAAAACCAGCAAGATTCACGAGCATCGATTTTGCACGTCGTCGAAGAGTACACGAGATAAAGGTGTAAACGTTTTCTCTCAGAACTGCGCGAAAACTTGTATTCTGGCTCAAAACAACGGGATACATC
This sequence comes from Amblyomma americanum, assembly GCF_052857255.1. NCBI lineage: Eukaryota > Metazoa > Arthropoda > Arachnida > Ixodida > Ixodidae > Amblyomma > Amblyomma americanum. Next base: position 42,770 of record NW_027526648.1, on the reverse strand, counting down.
GTTTTAGATCGAAACTAGCAAGATTCACGAGCATCGATTTTACAAGTCCTCGAAGAGTAGACGAGAGAAAGGTGTAAACTTTTTCTCTCAGAACTGAGCGAAAACTTCTATTCCAGCTCAAAACAACGAGATACATCGTTGTAGATCAAAACTAGCAAGATATACGAGCATTAATTTTACAAGTCGTCGAAGAGTAGACGAGAGAAAGGTGTAAATTTTTCTCTCAGAACTGCGCGAAAACTTGTATTCCGGCTCAAAACAACGGGATACATCGTTTTAGATCATAACTAGCAAGAGTCACGAGCATCGATTTTACACGTCGTCGAAGAGTACACGAGAGAAAGGTGTAAACGTTTTCTCTCAGAACTGCGCGAAAACTTGTATACCGGCTCAAAAAAACGGGATACATCGTTTTAGATCGAAACTAGCAAGATTCAGGAGCATTGATTTTACAAGTCGTCGAAGAGTAGACGAGAGATAGGTGTAAACTTTTTCTCTCAGAACTGCGCGAAAACTTGTATTCCGGCTCAAAACAACGGGATACATCGTTTTAGATCGAAACCAGCAACATTCACGAGCATCGATTTTACAAGTCGTCGAATAGTGGACGAGAGAAAGGTGTAAACTTTTTCTCTCAGAACTGCGCGAAAACTTGTATTCCGGCTCAAAACAACGGGATTCATCGTTTTAGATCGAAAATAGGAAGATTCACGAGCATCGATTTTACAAGTCGTCGAATAGTAGTCGAGAGAAAGGTGTAAACTTTCTCTCTCAGAACGGCGCGAAAACTTGTATTCCGGCTAAAACAACAGGATTCATCGTTTTAGATCGAAACTAGGAAGATTCACGAGCATCGATTTTACAAGTCCTCGAAGAGTAGACGAGAGAAAGGTGTAAACTTTTTCTCTCAGAACTGCGCGAAAACTTGTATTCCGGCTCAAAAAAACGGGATAGATTGTTTTAGATCGAAACTAGCAAGATTCACGAGCATCGATTTTACAAGTCGTCAGAGTACTCGAGAGAAAGGTGTAAACTTTTTCTCTCAGAACTGCGCGAAAACTTGTATACCGGCTCAAAAAAACGGGATACATCGTTTTAGATCGAAACTAGCAAGATTCACGAGCATCGATTTTACAAGTCGTCGAAGAGTAGACGAGAGAAAGGTGTAAACTTTTTCTCTCTGAACTGCGCGAAAACTTGTATTCCGTCTCAAAACAACTGAATACATCGTTTTGGATCGAAACTAGCAAGATTCACGGGCATCGATTTTACAAGTCTTCGTAGAGTAGATAAGAGAAAGGTGTAAACTTTTTCTCTCAGAACTGCGCGAAAACTTGTATTCCGGCTCAAAACAACGGGATACATCGTTTTAGATCGAAACTAGCAAGATATACGAGCATTGATTTTACAAGTCGTCGAAGAGTAGACGAGAGAAAGGTGTAAACGTTTTCTCTCAGAACTGCGCCAAAACTTGTATTCCGGCTCAGAACAACGGGTTACATCGTTTTAGATCGAAACTAGCAAGATTCACGAGCATCGATATTACAAGTCGTCGAAGAGTAGACGAGAGAAAGGTGTTAACTTTTTCACTCAGAACTGCGCGAAAACTTGTATTCCGGCTCAAGACAACGGGATACATCGTTTTAGATCAAAACCAGCAAGATTCACGAGCATCGATTTTGCACGTCGTCGAAGAGTAGACGAGAGAAAGGTGTAAACTTTTTCTCTCAGATCTGCGTGAAAACTTGTATTCCATCTCAAAACAACGAGATACATCGTTTTAGGTCGAAACTAGCAAGATTCACGAGCATCATTTTACACGTCGTCGAATAGTAGTCGAGAGAAAGGTGTAAACTTTCTCTCTCAAAACTGCGCGAAAACTTGTATTCCGGCACAAAACAACGGGATTCATCGTTTTCGATCGAAACTAGCAAGATTCACGAGCACCAATTTTACAAGTCGTCGAAGAGTAGACGAGAGAAAGGTGTAAACTTTTTCTCTCAGATCTGCGCGAAAACTTGTATTCCATCTCAAAACAACGAGATACATCGTTTTAGGTCGAAACTAGCAAGATTCACGAGCATCGATTTTACAAGTCGTCGAATAGTAGTCGAGAGAAAGGTGTAAACTTTCTCTCTCAAAACTGCGCGAAAACTTGTATTCCGGCTCAAAACAAAGGGATTCATCGTTTTAGATCGAAACTAGCAAGATTCACGAGCATAGATTTTACAAGTCCTCGAAGAGTAGACGAGAGAAAGGTGTAAACGTTTTCTCTCAGAACTGCGCGAAAACTTGTATACCGGCTCAAAACAACTGGATACATCGTTTTGGATCGAAACTAGCAAGATTCACGGGCATCGATTTTACAAGTCTTCGAAGAGTAGACAAGAGAAAGGTGTAAACTTTTTCTCTCAGAACTGCGCGAAAACTTGTATTCCGGCTCAAAACAACGGGATACATCGTTTTAGATCGAAACTAGCAAGATATACGAGCATTGATTTTACAAGTCGTCGAAGAGTAGACGAGAGAAAGGTGTAAACGTTTTCTCTCAGAACTGCGCCAAAACTTGTATTCCGGCTCAGAACAACGGGTTACATCGTTTTAGATCAAAACTAGCAAGATTCACGAGCATCGATATTACAAGTCGTCGAAGAGTAGACGAGAGAAAGGTGTTAACTTTTTCACTCAGAACTGCGCGAAAACTTGTATTCCGGCTCAAAACAACGGAATACATCGTTTTAGATCAAAACCAGCAAGATTCACGAGCATCGATTTTGCACGTCGTCGAAGAGTACACGAGATAAAGGTGTAAACGTTTTCTCTCAGAACTGCGCGAAAACTTGTATTCTGGCTCAAAACAACGGGATACATCGTTTTAGATCGAAACTAGCAAGATTCACGAGCATCGATTTTACAAGTCCTCGAAGAGTAGACGAGAGAAAGGTGTAAACTTTTTCTCTCAGAACTGAGCGAAAACTTCTATTCCAGCTCAAAACAACGAGATACATCGTTGTAGATCAAAACTAGCAAGATATACGAGCATTAATTTTACAAGTCGTCGAAGAGTAGACGAGAGAAAGGTGTAAATTTTTCTCTCAGAACTGCGCGAAAACTTGTATTCCGGCTCAAAACAACGGGATACATCGTTTTAGATCATAACTAGCAAGAGTCACGAGCATCGATTTTACACGTCGTCGAAGAGTACACGAGAGAAAGGTGTAAACGTTTTCTCTCAGAACTGCGCGAAAACTTGTATACCGGCTCAAAAAAACGGGATACATCGTTTTAGATCGAAACTAGCAAGATTCAGGAGCATTGATTTTACAAGTCGTCGAAGAGTAGACGAGAGATAGGTGTAAACTTTTTCTCTCAGAACTGCGCGAAAACTTGTATTCCGGCTCAAAACAACGGGATACATCGTTTTAGATCGAAACCAGCAACATTCACGAGCATCGATTTTACAAGTCGTCGAATAGTGGACGAGAGAAAGGTGTAAACTTTTTCTCTCAGAACTGCGCGAAAACTTGTATTCCGGCTCAAAACAACGGGATTCATCGTTTTAGATCGAAAATAGGAAGATTCACGAGCATCGATTTTACAAGTCGTCGAATAGTAGTCGAGAGAAAGGTGTAAACTTTCTCTCTCAGACAGGCGCGAAAACTTGTATTCCGGCTCAAAACAACAGGATTCATCGTTTTAGATCAAAACTAGCAAGATTCACGAGCATTGATTTTACAAGTCCTCGAAGAGTAGACGAGAGAAAGGTGAAAACTTTTTCTCTCAGAACTGCGCGAAAACTTGTATTCCGGCTCAAAAAAACGGGATACATCGTTTTAGATCGAAACTAGCAAGATTCACGAGCATCGATTTTACAAGTCGTCAGAGTACTCGAGAGAAAGGTGTAAACTTTTTCTCTCAGAACTGCGCGAAAACTTGTATTTCGGCTCAAAACAACGGGATACATCGATTTAGGTCGAAACTAGCAAGATTCACGAGCATCGATTTTACAAGTCGTCGAAGAGTAGACGAGAAAAAGGTGTAAACTTTTTCTCTCAGAACTGCACGAAAACTTGTATTCCGGCTCAAAACAACAGAATACATCGTTTTAGATCGAAACTAGCAAGAGTCACGAGCATCGATTTTACACGTCGTCGAAGAGTACACGAGAGAAAGGTGTAAACGTTTTCTCTCAGAACTGCGCGAAAACTTGTATTCCGGCTCAAAACAACGGGATACATCGTTTTAGATCATAACTAGCAAGAGTCACGAGCATCGATTTTACACGTCGTCGAAGAGTACACGAGAGAAAGGTGTAAACGTTTTCTCTCAGAACTGCGCGAAAACTTGTATAGCGGCTCAAAAAAACGGGATACATCGTTTTAGATCGAAACTAGCAAGATTCAGGAGCATTGATTTTACAAGTCGTCGAAGAGTAGACGAGAGATAGGTGTAAACTTTTTCTCTCAGAACTGCGCGAAAACTTGTATTCCGGCTCAAAACAACGGGATACATCGTTTTAGATCGAAACCAGCAACATTCACGAGCATCGATTTTACAAGTCGTCGAATAGTGGACGAGAGAAAGGTGTAAACTTTTTCTCTCAGAACTGCGCGAAAACTTGTATTCCGGCTCAAAACAACGGGATTCATCGTTTTAGATCGAAAATAGGAAGATTCACGAGCATCGATTTTACAAGTCGTCGAATAGTAGTCGAGAGAAAGGTGTAAACTTTCTCTCTCAGAACGGCGCGAAAACTTGTATTCCGGCTAAAACAACAGGATTCATCGTTTTAGATCGAAACTAGGAAGATTCACGAGCATCGATTTTACAAGTCCTCGAAGAGTAGACGAGAGAAAGGTGTAAACTTTTTCTCTCAGAACTGCGCGAAAACTTGTATTCCGGCTCAAAAAAACGGGATAGATCGTTTTAGATCGAAACTAGCAAGATTCACGAGCATCGATTTTACAAGTCGTCAGAGTACTCGAGAGAAAGGTGTAAACTTTTTCTCTCAGAACTGCGCGAAAACTTGTATACCGGCTCAAAAAAACGGGATACATCGTTTTAGATCGAAACTAGCAAGATTCACGAGCATCGATTTTACAAGTCGTCGAAGAGTAGACGAGAGAAAGGTGTAAACTTTTTCTCTCTGAACTGCGCGAAAACTTGTATTCCGTCTCAAAACAACTGAATACATCGTTTTGGATCGAAACTAGCAAGATTCACGGGCATCGATTTTACAAGTCTTCGTAGAGTAGATAAGAGAAAGGTGTAAACTTTTTCTCTCAGAACTGCGCGAAAACTTGTATTCCGGCTCAAAACAACGGGATACATCGTTTTAGATCGAAACTAGCAAGATATACGAGCATTGATTTTACAAGTCGTCGAAGAGTAGACGAGAGAAAGGTGTAAACGTTTTCTCTCAGAACTGCGCCAAAACTTGTATTCCGGCTCAGAACAACGGGTTACATCGTTTTAGATCGAAACTAGCAAGATTCACGAGCATCGATATTACAAGTCGTCGAAGAGTAGACGAGAGAAAGGTGTTAACTTTTTCACTCAGAACTGCGCGAAAACTTGTATTCCGGCTCAAGACAACGGGATACATCGTTTTAGATCAAAACCAGCAAGATTCACGAGCATCGATTTTGCACGTCGTCGAAGAGTAGACGAGAGAAAGGTGTAAACTTTTTCTCTCAGATCTGCGTGAAAACTTGTATTCCATCTCAAAACAACGAGATACATCGTTTTAGGTCGAAACTAGCAAGATTCACGAGCATCATTTTACACGTCGTCGAATAGTAGTCGAGAGAAAGGTGTAAACTTTCTCTCTCAAAACTGCGCGAAAACTTGTATTCCGGCACAAAACAACGGGATTCATCGTTTTCGATCGAAACTAGCAAGATTCACGAGCACCAATTTTACAAGTCGTCGAAGAGTAGACGAGAGAAAGGTGTAAACTTTTTCTCTCAGATCTGCGCGAAAACTTGTATTCCATCTCAAAACAACGAGATACATCGTTTTAGGTCGAAACTAGCAAGATTCACGAGCATCGATTTTACAAGTCGTCGAATAGTAGTCGAGAGAAAGGTGTAAACTTTCTCTCTCAAAACTGCGCGAAAACTTGTATTCCGGCTCAAAACAAAGGGATTCATCGTTTTAGATCGAAACTAGCAAGATTCACGAGCATAGATTTTACAAGTCCTCGAAGAGTAGACGAGAGAAAGGTGTAAACGTTTTCTCTCAGAACTGCGCGAAAACTTGTATACCGGCTCAAAACAACTGGATACATCGTTTTGGATCGAAACTAGCAAGATTCACGGGCATCGATTTTACAAGTCTTCGAAGAGAAGACAAGAGAAAGGTGTAAACTTTTTCTCTCAGAACTGCGCGAAAACTTGTATTCCGGCTCAAAACAACGGGATACATCGTTTTAGATCGAAACTAGCAAGATATACGAGCATTGATTTTACAAGTCGTCGAAGAGTAGACGAGAGAAAGGTGTAAACGTTTTCTCTCAGAACTGCGCCAAAACTTGTATTCCGGCTCAGAACAACGGGTTACATCGTTTTTGATCAAAACTAGCAAGATTCACGAGCATCGATATTACAAGTCGTCGAAGAGTAGACGAGAGAAAGGTGTTAACTTTTTCACTCAGAACTGCGCGAAAACTTGTATTCCGGCTCAAAACAACGGAATACATCGTTTTAGATCAAAACCAGCAAGATTCACGAGCATCGATTTTGCACGTCGTCGAAGAGTACACGAGATAAAGGTGTAAACGTTTTCTCTCAGAACTGCGCGAAAACTTGTATTCTGGCTCAAAACAACGGGATACATCGTTTTAGATCGAAACTAGCAAGATTCACGAGCATCGATTTTACAAGTCCTCGAAGAGTAGACGAGAGAAAGGTGTAAACTTTTTCTCTCAGAACTGAGCGAAAACTTCTATTCCAGCTCAAAACAACGAGATACATCGTTGTAGATCAAAACTAGCAAGATATACGAGCATTAATTTTACAAGTCGTCGAAGAGTAGACGAGAGAAAGGTGTAAATTTTTCTCTCAGAACTGCGCGAAAACTTGTATTCCGGCTCAAAACAACGGGATACATCGTTTTAGATCGAAACTAGCAAGATTCAGGAGCATTGATTTTACAAGTCGTCGAAGAGTAGACGAGAGATAGGTGTAAACTTTTTCTCTCAGAACTGCGCGAAAACTTGTATTCCGGCTCAAAACAACGGGATACATCGTTTTAGATCGAAACCAGCAACATTCACGAGCATCGATTTTACAAGTCGTCGAATAGTGGACGAGAGAAAGGTGTAAACTTTTTCTCTCAGAACTGCGCGAAAACTTGTATTCCGGCTCAAAACAACGGGATTCATCGTTTTAGATCGAAAATAGGAAGATTCACGAGCATCGATTTTACAAGTCGTCGAATAGTAGTCGAGAGAAAGGTGTAAACTTTCTCTCTCAGAAAGGCGCGAAAACTTGTATTCCGGCTCAAAACAACAGGATTCATCGTTTTAGATCAAAACTAGCAAGATTCACGAGCATTGATTTTACAAGTCCTCGAAGAGTAGACGAGAGAAAGGTGAAAACTTTTTCTCTCAGAACTGCGCGAAAACTTCTATTCCAGCTCAAAACAACGAGATACATCGTTGTAGATCAAAACTAGCAAGATATACGAGCATTAATTTTACAAGTCGTCGAAGAGTAGACGAGAGAAAGGTGTAAATTTTTCTCTCAGAACTGCGCGAAAACTTGTATTCCGGCTCAAAACAACGGGATACATCGTTTTAGATCATAACTAGCAAGAGTCACGAGCATCGATTTTACACGTCGTCGAAGAGTACACGAGAGAAAGGTGTAAACGTTTTCTCTCAGAACTGCGCGAAAACTTGTATACCGGCTCAAAAAAACGGGATACATCGTTTTAGATCGAAACTAGCAAGATTCAGGAGCATTGATTTTACAAGTCGTCGAAGAGTAGACGAGAGATAGGTGTAAACTTTTTCTCTCAGAACTGCGCGAAAACTTGTATTCCGGCTCAAAACAACGGGATACATCGTTTTAGATCGAAACCAGCAACATTCACGAGCATCGATTTTACAAGTCGTCGAATAGTGGACGAGAGAAAGGTGTAAACTTTTTCTCTCAGAACTGCGCGAAAACTTGTATTCCGGCTCAAAACAACGGGATTCATCGTTTTAGATCGAAAATAGGAAGATTCACGAGCATCGATTTTACAAGTCGTCGAATAGTAGTCGAGAGAAAGGTGTAAACTTTCTCTCTCAGACAGGCGCGAAAACTTGTATTCCGGCTCAAAACAACAGGATTCATCGTTTTAGATCAAAACTAGCAAGATTCACGAGCATTGATTTTACAAGTCCTCGAAGAGTAGACGAGAGAAAGGTGAAAACTTTTTCTCTCAGAACTGCGCGAAAACTTGTATTCCGGCTCAAAAAAACGGGATACATCGTTTTAGATCGAAACTAGCAAGATTCACGAGCATCGATTTTACAAGTCGTCAGAGTACTCGAGAGAAAGGTGTAAACTTTTTCTCTCAGAACTGCGCGAAAACTTGTATTTCGGCTCAAAACAACGGGATACATCGATTTAGGTCGAAACTAGCAAGATTCACGAGCATCGATTTTACAAGTCGTCGAAGAGTAGACGAGAAAAAGGTGTAAACTTTTTCTCTCAGAACTGCACGAAAACTTGTATTCCGGCTCAAAACAACAGAATACATCGTTTTAGATCGAAACTAGCAAGAGTCACGAGCATCGATTTTACACGTCGTCGAAGAGTACACGAGAGAAAGGTGTAAACGTTTTCTCTCAGAACTGCGCGAAAACTTGTATTCCGGCTCAAAACAACGGGATACATCGTTTTAGATCATAACTAGCAAGAGTCACGAGCATCGATTTTACACGTCGTCGAAGAGTACACGAGAGAAAGGTGTAAACGTTTTCTCTCAGAACTGCGCGAAAACTTGTATAGCGGCTCAAAAAAACGGGATACATCGTTTTAGATCGAACCTAGCAAGATTCAGGAGCATTGATTTTACAAGTCGTCGAAGAGTAGACGAGAGATAGGTGTAAACTTTTTCTCTCAGAACTGCGCGAAAACTTGTATTCCGGCTCAAAACAACGGGATACATCGTTTTAGATCGAAACCAGCAACATTCACGAGCATCGATTTTACAAGTCGTCGAATAGTGGACGAGAGAAAGGTGTAAACTTTTTCTCTCAGAACTGCGCGAAAACTTGTATTCCGGCTCAAAACAACGGGATTCATCGTTTTAGATCGAAAATAGGAAGATTCACGAGCATCGATTTTACAAGTCGTCGAATAGTAGTCGAGAGAAAGGTGTAAACTTTCTCTCTCAGAACGGCGCGAAAACTTGTATTCCGGCTAAAACAACAGGATTCATCGTTTTAGATCGAAACTAGGAAGATTCACGAGCATCGATTTTACAAGTCCTCGAAGAGTAGACGAGAGAAAGGTGTAAACTTTTTCTCTCAGAACTGCGCGAAAACTTGTATTCCGGCTCAAAAAAACGGGATAGATCGTTTTAGATCGAAACTAGCAAGATTCACGAGCATCGATTTTACAAGTCGTCAGAGTACTCGAGAGAAAGGTGTAAACTTTTTCTCTCAGAACTGCGCGAAAACTTGTATACCGGCTCAAAAAAACGGGATACATCGTTTTAGATCGAAACTAGCAAGATTCACGAGCATCGATTTTACAAGTCGTCGAAGAGTAGACGAGAGAAAGGTGTAAACTTTTTCTCTCTGAACTGCGCGAAAACTTGTATTCCGTCTCAAAACAACTGAATACATCGTTTTGGATCGAAACTAGCAAGATTCACGGGCATCGATTTTACAAGTCTTCGTAGAGTAGATAAGAGAAAGGTGTAAACTTTTTCTCTCAGAACTGCGCGAAAACTTGTATTCCGGCTCAAAACAACGGGATACATCGTTTTAGATCGAAACTAGCAAGATATACGAGCATTGATTTTACAAGTCGTCGAAGAGTAGACGAGAGAAAGGTGTAAACGTTTTCTCTCAGAACTGCGCCAAAACTTGTATTCCGGCTCAGAACAACGGGTTACATCGTTTTAGATCGAAACTAGCAAGATTCACGAGCATCGATATTACAAGTCGTCGAAGAGTAGACGAGAGAAAGGTGTTAACTTTTTCACTCAGAACTGCGCGAAAACTTGTATTCCGGCTCAAGACAACGGGATACATCGTTTTAGATCAAAACCAGCAAGATTCACGAGCATCGATTTTGCACGTCGTCGAAGAGTAGACGAGAGAAAGGTGTAAACTTTTTCTCTCAGATCTGCGTGAAAACTTGTATTCCATCTCAAAACAACGAGATACATCGTTTTAGGTCGAAACTAGCAAGATTCACGAGCATCATTTTACACGTCGTCGAATAGTAGTCGAGAGAAAGGTGTAAACTTTCTCTCTCAAAACTGCGCGAAAACTTGTATTCCGGCACAAAACAACGGGATTCATCGTTTTCGATCGAAACTAGCAAGATTCACGAGCACCAATTTTACAAGTCGTCGAAGAGTAGACGAGAGAAAGGTGTAAACTTTTTCTCTCAGATCTGCGCGAAAACTTGTATTCCATCTCAAAACAACGAGATACATCGTTTTAGGTCGAAACTAGCAAGATTCACGAGCATCGATTTTACAAGTCGTCGAAGAGTAGACGAGAGAAAGGTGTAAACTTTTTCTCTCTGAACTGCGCGAAAACTTGTATTCCGTCTCAAAACAACTGAATACATCGTTTTGGATCGAAACTAGCAAGATTCACGGGCATCGATTTTACAAGTCTTCGTAGAGTAGATAAGAGAAAGGTGTAAACTTTTTCTCTCAGAACTGCGCGAAAACTTGTATTCCGGCTCAAAACAACGGGATACATCGTTTTAGATCGAAACTAGCAAGATATACGAGCATTGATTTTACAAGTCGTCGAAGAGTAGACGAGAGAAAGGTGTAAACGTTTTCTCTCAGAACTGCGCCAAAACTTGTATTCCGGCTCAGAACAACGGGTTACATCGTTTTAGATCGAAACTAGCAAGATTCACGAGCATCGATATTACAAGTCGTCGAAGAGTAGACGAGAGAAAGGTGTTAACTTTTTCACTCAGAACTGCGCGAAAACTTGTATTCCGGCTCAAGACAACGGGATACATCGTTTTAGATCAAAACCAGCAAGATTCACGAGCATCGATTTTGCACGTCGTCGAAGAGTAGACGAGAGAAAGGTGTAAACTTTTTCTCTCAGATCTGCGTGAAAACTTGTATTCCATCTCAAAACAACGAGATACATCGTTTTAGGTCGAAACTAGCAAGATTCACGAGCATCATTTTACACGTCGTCGAATAGTAGTCGAGAGAAAGGTGTAAACTTTCTCTCTCAAAACTGCGCGAAAACTTGTATTCCGGCACAAAACAACGGGATTCATCGTTTTCGATCGAAACTAGCAAGATTCACGAGCACCAATTTTACAAGTCGTCGAAGAGTAGACGAGAGAAAGGTGTAAACTTTTTCTCTCAGATCTGCGCGAAAACTTGTATTCCATCTCAAAACAACGAGATACATCGTTTTAGGTCGAAACTAGCAAGATTCACGAGCATCGATTTTACAAGTCGTCGAATAGTAGTCGAGAGAAAGGTGTAAACTTTCTCTCTCAAAACTGCGCGAAAACTTGTATTCCGGCTCAAAACAAAGGGATTCATCGTTTTAGATCGAAACTAGCAAGATTCACGAGATAGATTTTACAAGTCCTCGAAGAGTAGACGAGAGAAAGGTGTAAACGTTTTCTCTCAGAACTGCGCGAAAACTTGTATACCGGCTCAAAACAACTGGATACATCGTTTTGGATCGAAACTAGCAAGATTCACGGGCATCGATTTTACAAGTCTTCGAAGAGAAGACAAGAGAAAGGTGTAAACTTTTTCTCTCAGAACTGCGCGAAAACTTGTATTCCGGCTCAAAACAACGGGATACATCGTTTTAGATCGAAACTAGCAAGATATACGAGCATTGATTTTACAAGTCGTCGAAGAGTAGACGAGAGAAAGGTGTAAACGTTTTCTCTCAGAACTGCGCCAAAACTTGTATTCCGGCTCAGAACAACGGGTTACATCGTTTTTGATCAAAACTAGCAAGATTCACGAGCATCGATATTACAAGTCGTCGAAGAGTAGACGAGAGAAAGGTGTTAACTTTTTCACTCAGAACTGCGCGAAAACTTGTATTCCGGCTCAAAACAACGGAATACATCGTTTTAGATCAAAACCAGCAAGATTCACGAGCATCGATTTTGCACGTCGTCGAAGAGTACACGAGATAAAGGTGTAAACGTTTTCTCTCAGAACTGCGCGAAAACTTGTATTCTGGCTCAAAACAACGGGATACATCGTTTTAGATCGAAACTAGCAAGATTCACGAGCATCGATTTTACAAGTCCTCGAAGAGTAGACGAGAGAAAGGTGTAAACTTTTTCTCTCAGAACTGAGCGAAAACTTCTATTCCAGCTCAAAACAACGAGATACATCGTTGTAGATCAAAACTAGCAAGATATACGAGCATTAATTTTACAAGTCGTCGAAGAGTAGACGAGAGAAAGGTGTAAATTTTTCTCTCAGAACTGCGCGAAAACTTGTATTCCGGCTCAAAACAACGGGATACATCGTTTTAGATCGAAACTAGCAAGATTCAGGAGCATTGATTTTACAAGTCGTCGAAGAGTAGACGAGAGATAGGTGTAAACTTTTTCTCTCAGAACTGCGCGAAAACTTGTATAGCGGCTCAAAAAAACGGGATACATCGTTTTAGATCGAACCTAGCAAGATTCAGGAGCATTGATTTTACAAGTCGTCGAAGAGTAGACGAGAGATAGGTGTAAACTTTTTCTCTCAGAACTGCGCGAAAACTTGTATTCCGGCTCAAAACAACGGGATACATCGTTTTAGATCGAAACCAGCAACATTCACGAGCATCGATTTTACAAGTCGTCGAATAGTGGACGAGAGAAAGGTGTAAACTTTTTCTCTCAGAACTGCGCGAAAACTTGTATTCCGGCTCAAAACAACGGGATTCATCGTTTTAGATCGAAAATAGGAAGATTCACGAGCATCGATTTTACAAGTCGTCGAATAGTAGTCGAGAGAAAGGTGTAAACTTTCTCTCTCAGAACGGCGCGAAAACTTGTATTCCGGCTAAAACAACAGGATTCATCGTTTTAGATCGAAACTAGGAAGATTCACGAGCATCGATTTTACAAGTCCTCGAAGAGTAGACGAGAGAAAGGTGTAAACTTTTTCTCTCAGAACTGCGCGAAAACTTGTATTCCGGCTCAAAAAAACGGGATAGATCGTTTTAGATCGAAACTAGCAAGATTCACGAGCATCGATTTTACAAGTCGTCAGAGTACTCGAGAGAAAGGTGTAAACTTTTTCTCTCAGAACTGCGCGAAAACTTGTATACCGGCTCAAAAAAACGGGATACATCGTTTTAGATCGAAACTAGCAAGATTCACGAGCATCGATTTTACAAGTCGTCGAAGAGTAGACGAGAGAAAGGTGTAAACTTTTTCTCTCTGAACTGCGCGAAAACTTGTATTCCGTCTCAAAACAACTGAATACATCGTTTTGGATCGAAACTAGCAAGATTCACGGGCATCGATTTTACAAGTCTTCGTAGAGTAGATAAGAGAAAGGTGTAAACTTTTTCTCTCAGAACTGCGCGAAAACTTGTATTCCGGCTCAAAACAACGGGATACATCGTTTTAGATCGAAACTAGCAAGATATACGAGCATTGATTTTACAAGTCGTCGAAGAGTAGACGAGAGAAAGGTGTAAACGTTTTCTCTCAGAACTGCGCCAAAACTTGTATTCCGGCTCAGAACAACGGGTTACATCGTTTTAGATCGAAACTAGCAAGATTCACGAGCATCGATATTACAAGTCGTCGAAGAGTAGACGAGAGAAAGGTGTTAACTTTTTCACTCAGAACTGCGCGAAAACTTGTATTCCGGCTCAAGACAACGGGATACATCGTTTTAGATCAAAACCAGCAAGATTCACGAGCATCGATTTTGCACGTCGTCGAAGAGTAGACGAGAGAAAGGTGTAAACTTTTTCTCTCAGATCTGCGTGAAAACTTGTATTCCATCTCAAAACAACGAGATACATCGTTTTAGGTCGAAACTAGCAAGATTCACGAGCATCATTTTACACGTCGTCGAATAGTAGTCGAGAGAAAGGTGTAAACTTTCTCTCTCAAAACTGCGCGAAAACTTGTATTCCGGCACAAAACAACGGGATTCATCGTTTTCGATCGAAACTAGCAAGATTCACGAGCACCAATTTTACAAGTCGTCGAAGAGTAGACGAGAGAAAGGTGTAAACTTTTTCTCTCAGATCTGCGCGAAAACTTGTATTCCATCTCAAAACAACGAGATACATCGTTTTAGGTCGAAACTAGCAAGATTCACGAGCATCGATTTTACAAGTCGTCGAAGAGTAGACGAGAGAAAGGTGTAAACTTTTTCTCTCTGAACTGCGCGAAAACTTGTATTCCGTCTCAAAACAACTGAATACATCGTTTTGGATCGAAACTAGCAAGATTCACGGGCATCGATTTTACAAGTCTTCGTAGAGTAGATAAGAGAAAGGTGTAAACTTTTTCTCTCAGAACTGCGCGAAAACTTGTATTCCGGCTCAAAACAACGGGATACATCGTTTTAGATCGAAACTAGCAAGATATACGAGCATTGATTTTACAAGTCGTCGAAGAGTAGACGAGAGAAAGGTGTAAACGTTTTCTCTCAGAACTGCGCCAAAACTTGTATTCCGGCTCAGAACAACGGGTTACATCGTTTTAGATCGAAACTAGCAAGATTCACGAGCATCGATATTACAAGTCGTCGAAGAGTAGACGAGAGAAAGGTGTTAACTTTTTCACTCAGAACTGCGCGAAAACTTGTATTCCGGCTCAAGACAACGGGATACATCGTTTTAGATCAAAACCAGCAAGATTCACGAGCATCGATTTTGCACGTCGTCGAAGAGTAGACGAGAGAAAGGTGTAAACTTTTTCTCTCAGATCTGCGTGAAAACTTGTATTCCATCTCAAAACAACGAGATACATCGTTTTAGGTCGAAACTAGCAAGATTCACGAGCATCATTTTACACGTCGTCGAATAGTAGTCGAGAGAAAGGTGTAAACTTTCTCTCTCAAAACTGCGCGAAAACTTGTATTCCGGCACAAAACAACGGGATTCATCGTTTTCGATCGAAACTAGCAAGATTCACGAGCACCAATTTTACAAGTCGTCGAAGAGTAGACGAGAGAAAGGTGTAAACTTTTTCTCTCAGATCTGCGCGAAAACTTGTATTCCATCTCAAAACAACGAGATACATCGTTTTAGGTCGAAACTAGCAAGATTCACGAGCATCGATTTTACAAGTCGTCGAATAGTAGTCGAGAGAAAGGTGTAAACTTTCTCTCTCAAAACTGCGCGAAAACTTGTATTCCGGCTCAAAACAAAGGGATTCATCGTTTTAGATCGAAACTAGCAAGATTCACGAGCATAGATTTTACAAGTCCTCGAAGAGTAGACGAGAGAAAGGTGTAAACGTTTTCTCTCAGAACTGCGCGAAAACTTGTATACCGGCTCAAAACAACTGGATACATCGTTTTGGATCGAAACTAGCAAGATTCACGGGCATCGATTTTACAAGTCTTCGAAGAGAAGACAAGAGAAAGGTGTAAACTTTTTCTCTCAGAACTGCGCGAAAACTTGTATTCCGGCTCAAAACAACGGGATACATCGTTTTAGATCGAAACTAGCAAGATATACGAGCATTGATTTTACAAGTCGTCGAAGAGTAGACGAGAGAAAGGTGTAAACGTTTTCTCTCAGAACTGCGCCAAAACTTGTATTCCGGCTCAGAACAACGGGTTACATCGTTTTTGATCAAAACTAGCAAGATTCACGAGCATCGATATTACAAGTCGTCGAAGAGTAGACGAGAGAAAGGTGTTAACTTTTTCACTCAGAACTGCGCGAAAACTTGTATTCCGGCTCAAAACAACGGAATACATCGTTTTAGATCAAAACCAGCAAGATTCACGAGCATCGATTTTGCACGTCGTCGAAGAGTACACGAGATAAAGGTGTAAACGTTTTCTCTCAGAACTGCGCGAAAACTTGTATTCTGGCTCAAAACAACGGGATACATCGTTTTAGATCGAAACTAGCAAGATTCACGAGCATCGATTTTACAAGTCCTCGAAGAGTAGACGAGAGAAAGGTGTAAACTTTTTCTCTCAGAACTGAGCGAAAACTTCTATTCCAGCTCAAAACAACGAGATACATCGTTGTAGATCAAAACTAGCAAGATATACGAGCATTAATTTTACAAGTCGTCGAAGAGTAGACGAGAGAAAGGTGTAAATTTTTCTCTCAGAACTGCGCGAAAACTTGTATTCCGGCTCAAAACAACGGGATACATCGTTTTAGATCGAAACTAGCAAGATTCAGGAGCATTGATTTTACAAGTCGTCGAAGAGTAGACGAGAGATAGGTGTAAACTTTTTCTCTCAGAACTGCGCGAAAACTTGTATTCCGGCTCAAAACAACGGGATACATCGTTTTAGATCGAAACCAGCAACATTCACGAGCATCGATTTTACAAGTCGTCGAATAGTGGACGAGAGAAAGGTGTAAACTTTTTCTCTCAGAACTGCGCGAAAACTTGTATTCCGGCTCAAAACAACGGGATTCATCGTTTTAGATCGAAAATAGGAAGATTCACGAGCATCGATTTTACAAGTCGTCGAATAGTAGTCGAGAGAAAGGTGTAAACTTTCTCTCTCAGAAAGGCGCGAAAACTTGTATTCCGGCTCAAAACAACAGGATTCATCGTTTTAGATCAAAACTAGCAAGATTCACGAGCATTGATTTTACAAGTCCTCGAAGAGTAGACGAGAGAAAGGTGAAAACTTTTTCTCTCAGAACTGCGCGAAAACTTGTATTCCGGCTCAAAAAAACGGGATACATCGTTTTAGATCGAAACTAGCAAGATTCACGAGCATCGATTTTACAAGTCGTCAGAGTACTCGAGAGAAAGGTGTAAACTTTTTCTCTCAGAACTGCGCGAAAACTTGTATTTCGGCTCAAAACAACGGGATACATCGATTTAGGTCGAAACTAGCAAGATTCACGAGCATCGATTTTACAAGTCGTCGAAGAGTAGACGAGAAAAAGGTGTAAACTTTTTCTCTCAGAACTGCACGAAAACTTGTATTCCGGCTCAAAACAACAGAATACATCGTTTTAGATCGAAACTAGCAAGATTCACGAGCATCGATTTTACAAGTCGTCGAAGAGTAGACGAGAGAAAGGAGTAAACTTTTTCTCTCAGAACTGCACGAAAACTTGTATTCCGGCTCAAAACAACGGGGTACATCGTTTTAGATCGAAACTAGCAAGATTCACGAGCATCGATATTACAAGTCGTCGAAGAGTAGACGAGAGAAAGGTGTAAACGTTTTCTCTCAGAACTGCACGAAAACTTGTATTCCGGCTCAAAACAACGGGATACATCGTTTTAGATCGAAACCAGCAAGATTCACGAGCATCGATTTTACAAGTCGTCGAAGAGTAGACGAGAGAAAGGTGTAAACTTTTTCTCTCAGATCTGCGCGAAAACTTGTATTCCATCTCAAAACAACGAAATACATCGTTTTAGGTCGAAACTAGCAAGATTCACGAGCATCGATTTTACACGTCGTCGAATAGTAGTCGAGAGAAAGGTGTAAACTTTCTCTCTCAAAACTGCACGAAAACTTGTATTCCGGCTCAAAATAACGGGATTCATCGTTTTAGATCGAAACTAGCAAGATTCACGAGCATAGATTTTACAAGTCCTCGAAGAGTAGACGAGAGAAAGGTGTAAACTTTTTCTCTCAGAACTGCGCGAAAACTTGTATTCCGGCTCAAAACAACGGGATTCATCGTTTTAGATCGAAAATAGCAAGATTCACGAGCATCGATTTTACAAGTCGTCGAATAGTAGTCGAGAGAAAGGTGTAAACTTTCTCTCTCAGAAAGGCGCGAAAACTTGTATTCCGGCTCAAAACAACAGGATTCATCGTTTTAGATCAAAACTAGCAAGATTCACGAGCATTGATTTTACAAGTCCTCGAAGAGTAGACGAGAGAAAGGTGAAAACTTTTTCTCTCAGAACTGCGCGAAAACTTGTATTCCGGCTCAAAAAAACGGGATACATCGTTTTAGATCGAAACTAGCAAGATTCACGAGCATCGATTTTACAAGTCGTCGAATAGTAGTCGAGAGAAAGGTGTAAACTTTCTCTCTCAGAAAGGCGCGAAAACTTGTATTCCGGCTCAAAACAACAGGATTCATCGTTTTAGATCAAAACTAGCAAGATTCACGAGCATTGATTTTACAAGTCGTCGAAGAGTAGACGAGAGAAAGGTGTAAACTTTTTCTCTCAGAACTGCGCGAAAACTTGTATTCCGGCTCAAAAAAAACGGGATACATCGTTTTATATCGAAACTAGCAAGATTCATGGCATCGATTTTACAAGTCCTCGAAGAGTAGACGAGAGAAAGGTGTAAACTTTTTCTCTCAGAACTGCGCGAAAACTTGTATTCCGGCTCAAAACAACGGGATTCATCGTTTTAGATCGAAAATAGCAAGATTCACGAGCATCGATTTTACAAGTCGTCGAATAGTAGTCGAGAGAAAGGTGTAAACTTTCTCTCTCAGAAAGGCGCGAAAACTCGTATTCCGGCTCAAAACAACAGGATTCATCGTTTTAGATCAAAACTAGCAAGATTCACGAGCATTGATTTTACAAGTCCTCGAAGAGTAGACGAGAGAAAGGTGAAAACTTTTTCTCTCAGAACTGCGCGAAAACTTGTATTCCGGCTCAAAAAAACGGGATACATCGTTTTAGATCGAAACTAGCAAGATTCACGAGCATCGATTTTACAAGTCTTCAGAGTACTCGAGAGAAAGGTGTAAACTTTTTCTCTCAGAACTGCGCGAAAACTTGTATTTCGGCTCAAAACAACGGGATACATCGATTTAGGTCGAAACTAGCAAGATTCACGAGCATCGATTTTACAAGTCGTCGAAGAGTAGACGAGAAAAAGGTGTAAACTTTTTCTCTCAGAACTGCACGAAAACTTGTATTCCGGCTCAAAACAACAGAATACATCGTTTTAGATCGAAACTAGCAAGATTCACGAGCATCGATTTTACAAGTCGTCGAAGAGTAGACGAGAGAAAGGAGTAAACTTTTTCTCTCAGAACTGCACGAAAACTTGTATTCCGGCTCAAAACAACGGGATTCATCGTTTTCGATCGAAACTAGCAAGATTCACGAGCACCAATTTTACAAGTCGTCGAAGAGTAGACGAGAGAAAGGTGTAAACTTTTTCTCTCAAAACTGCGCGAAAACTTGTATTCCGGCTCAAAACAACGGGATTCATCGTTTTAGATCGAAACTAGCAAGATTCACGAGCATAGATTTTACAAGTCCTCGAAGAGTAGACGAGAGAAAGGTGTAAACTTTTTCTCTCAGAACTGCGCGAAAACTTGTATTCCGGCTCAAAACAACGGGATTCATCGTTTTAGATCAAAAATAGCAAGATTCACGAGCATCGATTTTACAAGTCGTCGAATAGTAGTCGAGAGAAAGGTGTAAACTTTCTCTCTCAGAAAGGCGCGAAAACTTGTATTCCGGCTCAAAAGAACAGGATTCATCGTTTGAGATCAAAACTAGCAAGATTCACGAGCATTGATTTTACAAGTCCTCGAAGAGTAGACGAGAGAAAGGTGAAAACTTTTTCTCTCAGAACTGCGCGAAAACTTGTATTCCGGCTCAAAAAAACGGGATACATCGTTTTAGATCGAAACTAGCAAGATTCACGAGCATCGATTTTACAAGTCGTCGAATAGTAGTCGAGAGAAAGGTGTAAACTTTCTCTCTCAGAAAGGCGCGAAAACTTGTATTCCGGCTCAAAACAACAGGATTCATCGTTTTAGATCAAAACTAGCAAGATTCACGAGCATTGATTTTACAAGTCGTCGAAGAGTAGACGAGAGAAAGGTGTAAACTTTTTCTCTCAGAACTGCGCGAAAACTTGTATTCCGGCTCAAAAAAAAACGGGATACATCGTTTTAGATCGAAACTAGCAAGATTCATGGCATCGATTTTACAAGTCCTCGAAGAGTAGACGAGAGAAAGGTGTAAACTTTTTCTCTCAGAACTGCGCGAAAACTTGTATTCCGGCTCAAAACAACGGGATTCATCGTATTAGATCGAAAATAGCAAGATTCACGAGCATCGATTTTACAAGTCGTCGAATAGTAGTCGAGAGAAAGGTGTAAACTTTCTCTCTCAGAAAGGCGCGAAAACTTGTATTCCGGCTCAAAACAACAGGATTCATCGTTTTAGATCAAAACTATCAAGATTCACGAGCATTGATTTTACAAGTCCTCTTAGAGTAGACGAGAGAAAGGTGAAAACTTTTTCTCTCAGAACTGCGCGAAAACTTGTATTCCCGCTCAAAAAAACGGGATACATCGTTTTAGATCGAAACTAGCAAGATTCACGAGCATCGATTTTACAAGTCGTCAGAGTACTCGAGAGAAAGGTGTAAACTTTTTCTCTCAGAACTGCGCGAAAACTTGTATTTCGGCTCAAAACAACGGGATACATCGATTTAGGTCGAAACTAGCAAGATTCACGAGCATCGATTTTACAAGTCGTCGAAGAGTAGACGAGAAAAAGGTGTAAACTTTTTCTCTCAGAACTGCACGAAAACTTGTATTCCGGCTCAAAACAACCGAATACATCGTTTTAGATCGAAACTAGCAAGATTCACGAGCATCGATTTTACAAGTCGTCGAAGAGTAGACGAGAGAAAGGAGTAAACGTTTTCTCTCAGAACTGCACGAAAACTTGTATTCCGGCTCAAAACAACGGGGTACATCGTTTTAGATCGAAACTAGCAAGATTCACGAGCATCGATATTACAAGTCGTCGAAGAGTTGACGAGAGAAAGGTGTAAACGTTTTCTCTCAGAACTGCACGAAAACTTGTATTCCGGCTCAAAACAACGGGATACATCGTTTTAGATCGAAACCAGCAAGATTCACGAGCATCGATTTTACAAGTCGTCGAAGAGTAGACGAGAGAAAGGTGTAAACTTTTTCTCTCAGATCTGCGCGAAAACTTGTATTCCATCTCAAAACAACGAAATACATCGTTTTAGGTCGAAACTAGCAAGATTCACGAGCATCGATTTTACACGTCGTCGAATAGTAGTCGAGAGAAAGGTGTAAACTTTCTCTCTCAAAACTGCACGAAAACTTGTATTCCGGCTCAAAATAACGGGATTCATCGTTTTAGATCGAAACTAGCAAGATTCACGAGCATAGATTTTACAAGTCCTCGAAGAGTAGACGAGAGAAAGGTGTAAACTTTTTCTCTCAGAACTGCGCGAAAACTTGTATTCCGGCTCAAAAAAAAACGGGATACATCGTTTTAGATCGAAATTAGCAAGATTCATGGCATCGATTTTACAAGTCCTCGAAGAGTAGACGAGAGAAAGGTGTAAACTTTTTCTCTCAGAACTGCGCGAAAACTTGTATTCCGGCTCAAAACAACGGGATTCATCGTTTTAGATCGAAAATAGCAAGATTCACGAGCATCGATTTTACAAGTCGTCGAATAGTAGTCGAGAGAAAGGTGTAAACTTTCTCTCTCAGAAAGGCGCGAAAACTTGTATTCCGGCTCAAAACAACAGGATTCATCGTTTTAGATCAAAACTAGCAAGATTCACGAGCATTGATTTTACAAGTCCTCGAAGAGTAGACGAGAGAAAGGTGAAAACTTTTTCTCTCAGAACTGCGCGAAAACTTGTATTCCGGCTCAAAAAAACGGGATACATCGTTTTAGATCGAAACTAGCAAGATTCACGAGCATCGATTTTACAAGTCGTCGAATAGTAGTCGAGAGAAAGGTGTAAACTTTCTCTCTCAGAAAGGCGCGAAAACTTGTATTCCGGCTCAAAACAACAGGATTCATCGTTTTAGATCAAAACTAGCAAGATTCACGAGCATTGATTTTACAAGTCGTCGAAGAGTAGACGAGAGAAAGGTGTAAACTTTTTCTCTCAGAACTGCGCGAAAACTTGTATTCCGGCTCAAAAAAAACGGGATACATCGTTTTAGATCGAAACTAGCAAGATTCATGGCATCGATTTTACAAGTCCTCGAAGAGTAGACGAGAGAAAGGTGTAAACTTTTTCTCTCAGAACTGCGCGAAAACTTGTATTCCGGCTCAAAACAACGGGATTCATCGTTTTAGATCGAAAATAGCAAGATTCACGAGCATCGATTTTACAAGTCGTCGAATAGTAGTCGAGAGAAAGGTGTAAACTTTCTCTCTCAGAAAGGCGCGAAAACTTGTATTCCGGCTCAAAACAACAGGATTCATCGTTTTAGATCAAAACTAGCAAGATTCACGAGCATTGATTTTACAAGTCCTCGAAGAGTAGACGAGAGAAAGGTGAAAACTTTTTCTCTCAGAACTGCGCGAAAACTTGTATTCCGGCTCAAAAAAACGGGATACATCGTTTTAGATCGAAACTAGCAAGATTCACGAGCATCGATTTTACAAGTCGTCGAATAGTAGTCGAGAGAAAGGTGTAAACTTTCTCTCTCAGAAAGGCGCGAAAACTTGTATTCCGGCTCAAAACAACAGGATTCATCGTTTTAGATCAAAACTAGCAAGATTCACGAGCATTGATTTTACAAGTCGTCGAAGAGTAGACGAGAGAAAGGTGTAAACTTTTTCTCTCAGAACTGCGCGAAAACTTGTATTCCGGCTCAAAAAAAACGGGATACATCGTTTTAGATCGAAACTAGCAAGATTCATGGCATCGATTTTACAAGTCCTCGAAGAGTAGACGAGAGAAAGGTGTAAACTTTTTCTCTCAGAACTGCGCGAAAACTTGTATTCCGGCTCAAAACAACGGGATTCATCGTTTTAGATCGAAAATAGCAAGATTCACGAGCATCGATTTTACAAGTCGTCGAATAGTAGTCGAGAGAAAGGTGTAAACTTTCTCTCTCAGAAAGGCGCGAAAACTCGTATTCCGGCTCAAAACAACAGGATTCATCGTTTTAGATCAAAACTAGCAAGATTCACGAGCATTGATTTTACAAGTCCTCGAAGAGTAGACGAGAGAAAGGTGAAAACTTTTTCTCTCAGAACTGCGCGAAAACTTGTATTCCGGCTCAAAAAAACGGGATACATCGTTTTAGATCGAAACTAGCAAGATTCACGAGCATCGATTTTACAAGTCGTCAGAGTACTCGAGAGAAAGGTGTAAACTTTTTCTCTCAGAACTGCGCGAAAACTTGTATTTCGGCTCAAAACAACGGGATACATCGATTTAGGTCGAAACTAGCAAGATTCACGAGCATCGATTTTACAAGTCGTCGAAGAGTAGACGAGAAAAAGGTGTAAACTTTTTCTCTCAGAACTGCACGAAAACTTGTATTCCGGCTCAAAACAACAGAATACATCGTTTTAGATCGAAACTAGCAAGATTCACGAGCATCGATTTTACAAGTCGTCGAAGAGTAGACGAGAGAAAGGAGTAAACTTTTTCTCTCAGAACTGCACGAAAACTTGTATTCCGGCTCAAAACAACGGGATTCATCGTTTTCGATCGAAACTAGCAAGATTCACGAGCACCAATTTTACAAGTCGTCGAAGAGTAGACGAGAGAAAGGTGTAAACTTTTTCTCTCAAAACTGCGCGAAAACTTGTATTCCGGCTCAAAACAACGGGATTCATCGTTTTAGATCGAAACTAGCAAGATTCACGAGCATAGATTTTACAAGTCCTCGAAGAGTAGACGAGAGAAAGGTGTAAACTTTTTCTCTCAGAACTGCGCGAAAACTTGTATTCCGGCTCAAAAAAAACGGGATACATCGTTTTAGATCGAAACTAGCAAGATTCATGGCATCGATTTTACAAGTCCTCGAAGAGTAGACGAGAGAAAGGTGTAAACTTTTTCTCTCAGAACTGCGCGAAAACTTGTATTCCGGCTCAAAACAACGGGATTCATCGTTTTAGATCGAAAATAGCAAGATTCACGAGCATCGATTTTACAAGTCGTCGAATAGTAGTCGAGAGAAAGGTGTAAACTTTCTCTCTCAGAAAGGCGCGAAAACTTGTATTCCGGCTCCAAAGAACAGGATTCATCGTTTGAGATCAAAACTAGCAAGATTCACGAGCATTGATTTTACAAGTCCTCGAAGAGTAGACGAGAGAAAGGTGAAAACTTTTTCTCTCAGAACTGCGCGAAAACTTGTATTCCGGCTCAAAAAAACGCGATACATCGTTTTAGATCGAAACTAGCAAGATTCACGAGCATCGATTTTACAAGTCGTCGAATAGTAGTCGAGAGAAAGGTGTAAACTTTCTCTCTCAGAAAGGCGCGAAAACTTGTATTCCGGCTCAAAACAACAGGATTCATCGTTTTAGATCAAAACTAGCAAGATTCACGAGCATTGATTTTACAAGTCGTCGAAGAGTAGACGAGAGAAAGGTGTAAACTTTTTCTCTCAGAACTGCGCGAAAACTTGTATTCCGGCTCAAAAAAAACGGGATACATCGTTTTAGATCGAAACTAGCAAGATTCATGGCATCGATTTTACAAGTCCTCGAAGAGTAGACGAGAGAAAGGTGTAAACTTTTTCTCTCAGAACTGCGCGAAAACTTGTATTCCGGCTCAAAACAACGGGATTCATCGTTTTAGATCGAAAATAGCAAGATTCACGAGCATCGATTTTACAAGTCGTCGAATAGTAGTCGAGAGAAAGGTGTAAACTTTCTCTCTCAGAAAGGCGCGAAAACTTGTATTCCGGCTCAAAACAACAGGATTCATCGTTTTAGATCAAAACTATCAAGATTCACGAGCATTGATTTTACAAGTCCTCTTAGAGTAGACGAGAGAAAGGTGAAAACTTTTTCTCTCAGAACTGCGCGAAAACTTGTATTCCGGCTCAAAAAAACGGGATACATCGTTTTAGATCGAAACTAGCAAGATTCACGAGCATCGATTTTACAAGTCGTCAGAGTACTCGAGAGAAAGGTGTAAACTTTTTCTCTCAGAACTGCGCGAAAACTTGTATTTCGGCTCAAAACAACGGGATACATCGATTTAGGTCGAAACTAGCAAGATTCACGAGCATCGATTTTACAAGTCGTCGAAGAGTAGACGAGAAAAAGGTGTAAACTTTTTCTCTCAGAACTGCACGAAAACTTGTATTCCGGCTCAAAACAACCGAATACATCGTTTTAGATCGAAACTAGCAAGATTCACGAGCATCGATTTTACAAGTCGTCGAAGAGTAGACGAGAGAAAGGAGTAAACTTTTTCTCTCAGAACTGCGCGAAAACTTGTATTTCGGCTCAAAACAACGGGATACATCGATTTAGGTCGAAACTAGCAAGATTCACGAGCATCGATTTTACAAGTCGTCGAAGAGTAGACGAGAAAAAGGTGTAAACTTTTTCTCTCAGAACTGCACGAAAACTTGTATTCCGGCTCAAAACAACAGAATACATCGTTTTAGATCGAAACTAGCAAGATTCACGAGCATCGATTTTACAAGTCGTCGAAGAGTAGACGAGAGAAAGGAGTAAACTTTTTCTCTCAGAACTGCACGAAAACTTGTATTCCGGCTCAAAACAACGGGATTCATCGTTTTCGATCGAAACTAGCAAGATTCACGAGCACCAATTTTACAAGTCGTCGAAGAGTAGACGAGAGAAAGGTGTAAACTTTTTCTCTCAAAACTGCGCGAAAACTTGTATTCCGGCTCAAAACAACGGGATTCATCGTTTTAGATCGAAACTAGCAAGATTCACGAGCATAGATTTTACAAGTCCTCGAAGAGTAGACGAGAGAAAGGTGTAAACTTTTTCTCTCAGAACTGCGCGAAAACTTGTATTCCGGCTCAAAACAACGGGATTCATCGTTTTAGATCAAAAATAGCAAGATTCACGAGCATCGATTTTACAAGTCGTCGAATAGTAGTCGAGAGAAAGGTGTAAACTTTCTCTCTCAGAAAGGCGCGAAAACTTGTATTCCGGCTCAAAAGAACAGGATTCATCGTTTGAGATCAAAACTAGCAAGATTCACGAGCATTGATTTTACAAGTCCTCGAAGAGTAGACGAGAGAAAGGTGAAAACTTTTTCTCTCAGAACTGCGCGAAAACTTGTATTCCGGCTCAAAAAAACGGGATACATCGTTTTAGATCGAAACTAGCAAGATTCACGAGCATCGATTTTACAAGTCGTCGAATAGTAGTCGAGAGAAAGGTGTAAACTTTCTCTCTCAGAAAGGCGCGAAAACTTGTATTCCGGCTCAAAACAACAGGATTCATCGTTTTAGATCAAAACTAGCAAGATTCACGAGCATTGATTTTACAAGTCGTCGAAGAGTAGACGAGAGAAAGGTGTAAACTTTTTCTCTCAGAACTGCGCGAAAACTTGTATTCCGGCTCAAAAAAAAACGGGATACATCGTTTTAGATCGAAACTAGCAAGATTCATGGCATCGATTTTACAAGTCCTCGAAGAGTAGACGAGAGAAAGGTGTAAACTTTTTCTCTCAGAACTGCGCGAAAACTTGTATTCCGGCTCAAAACAACGGGATTCATCGTATTAGATCGAAAATAGCAAGATTCACGAGCATCGATTTTACAAGTCGTCGAATAGTAGTCGAGAGAAAGGTGTAAACTTTCTCTCTCAGAAAGGCGCGAAAACTTGTATTCCGGCTCAAAACAACAGGATTCATCGTTTTAGATCAAAACTATCAAGATTCACGAGCATTGATTTTACAAGTCCTCTTAGAGTAGACGAGAGAAAGGTGAAAACTTTTTCTCTCAGAACTGCGCGAAAACTTGTATTCCCGCTCAAAAAAACGGGATACATCGTTTTAGATCGAAACTAGCAAGATTCACGAGCATCGATTTTACAAGTCGTCAGAGTACTCGAGAGAAAGGTGTAAACTTTTTCTCTCAGAACTGCGCGAAAACTTGTATTTCGGCTCAAAACAACGGGATACATCGATTTAGGTCGAAACTAGCAAGATTCACGAGCATCGATTTTACAAGTCGTCGAAGAGTAGACGAGAAAAAGGTGTAAACTTTTTCTCTCAGAACTGCACGAAAACTTGTATTCCGGCTCAAAACAACCGAATACATCGTTTTAGATCGAAACTAGCAAGATTCACGAGCATCGATTTTACAAGTCGTCGAAGAGTAGACGAGAGAAAGGAGTAAACGTTTTCTCTCAGAACTGCACGAAAACTTGTATTCCGGCTCAAAACAACGGGGTACATCGTTTTAGATCGAAACTAGCAAGATTCACGAGCATCGATATTACAAGTCGTCGAAGAGTTGACGAGAGAAAGGTGTAAACGTTTTCTCTCAGAACTGCACGAAAACTTGTATTCCGGCTCAAAACAACGGGATACATCGTTTTAGATCGAAACCAGCAAGATTCACGAGCATCGATTTTACAAGTCGTCGAAGAGTAGACGAGAGAAAGGTGTAAACTTTTTCTCTCAGATCTGCGCGAAAACTTGTATTCCATCTCAAAACAACGAAATACATCGTTTTAGGTCGAAACTAGCAAGATTCACGAGCATCGATTTTACACGTCGTCGAATAGTAGTCGAGAGAAAGGTGTAAACTTTCTCTCTCAAAACTGCACGAAAACTTGTATTCCGGCTCAAAATAACGGGATTCATCGTTTTAGATCGAAACTAGCAAGATTCACGAGCATAGATTTTACAAGTCCTCGAAGAGTAGACGAGAGAAAGGTGTAAACTTTTTCTCTCAGAACTGCGCGAAAACTTGTATTCCGGCTCAAAAAAAAACGGGATACATCGTTTTAGATCGAAATTAGCAAGATTCATGGCATCGATTTTACAAGTCCTCGAAGAGTAGACGAGAGAAAGGTGTAAACTTTTTCTCTCAGAACTGCGCGAAAACTTGTATTCCGGCTCAAAACAACGGGATTCATCGTTTTAGATCGAAAATAGCAAGATTCACGAGCATCGATTTTACAAGTCGTCGAATAGTAGTCGAGAGAAAGGTGTAAACTTTCTCTCTCAGAAAGGCGCGAAAACTTGTATTCCGGCTCAAAACAACAGGATTCATCGTTTTAGATCAAAACTAGCAAGATTCACGAGCATTGATTTTACAAGTCCTCGAAGAGTAGACGAGAGAAAGGTGAAAACTTTTTCTCTCAGAACTGCGCGAAAACTTGTATTCCGGCTCAAAAAAACGGGATACATCGTTTTAGATCGAAACTAGCAAGATTCACGAGCATCGATTTTACAAGTCGTCGAATAGTAGTCGAGAGAAAGGTGTAAACTTTCTCTCTCAGAAAGGCGCGAAAACTTGTATTCCGGCTCAAAACAACAGGATTCATCGTTTTAGATCAAAACTAGCAAGATTCACGAGCATTGATTTTACAAGTCGTCGAAGAGTAGACGAGAGAAAGGTGTAAACTTTTTCTCTCAGAACTGCGCGAAAACTTGTATTCCGGCTCAAAAAAAACGGGATACATCGTTTTAGATCGAAACTAGCAAGATTCATGGCATCGATTTTACAAGTCCTCGAAGAGTAGACGAGAGAAAGGTGTAAACTTTTTCTCTCAGAACTGCGCGAAAACTTGTATTCCGGCTCAAAACAACGGGATTCATCGTTTTAGATCGAAAATAGCAAGATTCACGAGCATCGATTTTACAAGTCGTCGAATAGTAGTCGAGAGAAAGGTGTAAACTTTCTCTCTCAGAAAGGCGCGAAAACTTGTATTCCGGCTCAAAACAACAGGATTCATCGTTTTAGATCAAAACTAGCAAGATTCACGAGCATTGATTTTACAAGTCCTCGAAGAGTAGACGAGAGAAAGGTGAAAACTTTTTCTCTCAGAACTGCGCGAAAACTTGTATTCCGGCTCAAAAAAACGGGATACATCGTTTTAGATCGAAACTAGCAAGATTCACGAGCATCGATTTTACAAGTCGTCGAATAGTAGTCGAGAGAAAGGTGTAAACTTTCTCTCTCAGAAAGGCGCGAAAACTTGTATTCCGGCTCAAAACAACAGGATTCATCGTTTTAGATCAAAACTAGCAAGATTCACGAGCATTGATTTTACAAGTCCTCGAAGAGTAGACGAGAGAAAGGTGAAAACTTTTTCTCTCAGAACTGCGCGAAAACTTGTATTCCGGCTCAAAAAAAACGGGATACATCGTTTTAGATCGAAACTAGCAAGATTCATGGCATCGATTTTACAAGTCCTCGAAGAGTAGACGAGAGAAAGGTGTAAACTTTTTCTCTCAGAACTGCGCGAAAACTTGTATTCCGGCTCAAAACAACGGGATTCATCGTTTTAGATCGAAAATAGCAAGATTCACGAGCATCGATTTTACAAGTCGTCGAATAGTAGTCGAGAGAAAGGTGTAAACTTTCTCTCTCAGAAAGGCGCGAAAACTCGTATTCCGGCTCAAAACAACAGGATTCATCGTTTTAGATCAAAACTAGCAAGATTCACGAGCATTGATTTTACAAGTCCTCGAAGAGTAGACGAGAGAAAGGTGAAAACTTTTTCTCTCAGAACTGCGCGAAAACTTGTATTCCGGCTCAAAAAAACGGGATACATCGTTTTAGATCGAAACTAGCAAGATTCACGAGCATCGATTTTACAAGTCGTCAGAGTACTCGAGAGAAAGGTGTAAACTTTTTCTCTCAGAACTGCGCGAAAACTTGTATTTCGGCTCAAAACAACGGGATACATCGATTTAGGTCGAAACTAGCAAGATTCACGAGCATCGATTTTACAAGTCGTCGAAGAGTAGACGAGAAAAAGGTGTAAACTTTTTCTCTCAGAACTGCACGAAAACTTGTATTCCGGCTCAAAACAACAGAATACATCGTTTTAGATCGAAACTAGCAAGATTCACGAGCATCGATTTTACAAGTCGTCGAAGAGTAGACGAGAGAAAGGAGTAAACTTTTTCTCTCAGAACTGCACGAAAACTTGTATTCCGGCTCAAAACAACGGGATTCATCGTTTTCGATCGAAACTAGCAAGATTCACGAGCACCAATTTTACAAGTCGTCGAAGAGTAGACGAGAGAAAGGTGTAAACTTTTTCTCTCAAAACTGCGCGAAAACTTGTATTCCGGCTCAAAACAACGGGATTCATCGTTTTAGATCGAAACTAGCAAGATTCACGAGCATAGATTTTACAAGTCCTCGAAGAGTAGACGAGAGAAAGGTGTAAACTTTTTCTCTCAGAACTGCGCGAAAACTTGTATTCCGGCTCAAAAAAAACGGGATACATCGTTTTAGATCGAAACTAGCAAGATTCATGGCATCGATTTTACAAGTCCTCGAAGAGTAGACGAGAGAAAGGTGTAAACTTTTTCTCTCAGAACTGCGCGAAAACTTGTATTCCGGCTCAAAACAACGGGATTCATCGTTTTAGATCGAAAATAGCAAGATTCACGAGCATCGATTTTACAAGTCGTCGAATAGTAGTCGAGAGAAAGGTGTAAACTTTCTCTCTCAGAAAGGCGCGAAAACTTGTATTCCGGCTCAAAAGAACAGGATTCATCGTTTGAGATCAAAACTAGCAAGATTCACGAGCATTGATTTTACAAGTCCTCGAAGAGTAGACGAGAGAAAGGTGAAAACTTTTTCTCTCAGAACTGCGCGAAAACTTGTATTCCGGCTCAAAAAAACGCGATACATCGTTTTAGATCGAAACTAGCAAGATTCACGAGCATCGATTTTACAAGTCGTCGAATAGTAGTCGAGAGAAAGGTGTAAACTTTCTCTCTCAGAAAGGCGCGAAAACTTGTATTCCGGCTCAAAACAACAGGATTCATCGTTTTAGATCAAAACTAGCAAGATTCACGAGCATTGATTTTACAAGTCGTCGAAGAGTAGACGAGAGAAAGGTGTAAACTTTTTCTCTCAGAACTGCGCGAAAACTTGTATTCCGGCTCAAAAAAAACGGGATACATCGTTTTAGATCGAAACTAGCAAGATTCATGGCATCGATTTTACAAGTCCTCGAAGAGTAGACGAGAGAAAGGTGTAAACTTTTTCTCTCAGAACTGCGCGAAAACTTGTATTCCGGCTCAAAACAACGGGATTCATCGTTTTAGATCGAAAATAGCAAGATTCACGAGCATCGATTTTACAAGTCGTCGAATAGTAGTCGAGAGAAAGGTGTAAACTTTCTCTCTCAGAAAGGCGCGAAAACTTGTATTCCGGCTCAAAACAACAGGATTCATCGTTTTAGATCAAAACTATCAAGATTCACGAGCATTGATTTTACAAGTCCTCTTAGAGTAGACGAGAGAAAGGTGAAAACTTTTTCTCTCAGAACTGCGCGAAAACTTGTATTCCGGCTCAAAAAAACGGGATA
Source organism: Amblyomma americanum (assembly GCF_052857255.1). Classification (NCBI taxonomy): domain Eukaryota; kingdom Metazoa; phylum Arthropoda; class Arachnida; order Ixodida; family Ixodidae; genus Amblyomma; species Amblyomma americanum. The sequence goes on along the minus strand of NW_027526648.1, from coordinate 11,166 downwards.
CATCGTTTTAGATCGAAACTAGCAAGATTCACGAGCATCGATTTTACAAGTCGTCAGAGTACTCGAGAGAAAGGTGTAAACTTTTTCTCTCAGAACTGCGCGAAAACTTGTATTTCGGCTCAAAACAACGGGATACATCGATTTAGGTCGAAACTAGCAAGATTCACGAGCATCGATTTTACAAGTCGTCGAAGAGTAGACGAGAAAAAGGTGTAAACTTTTTCTCTCAGAACTGCACGAAAACTTGTATTCCGGCTCAAAACAACCGAATACATCGTTTTAGATCGAAACTAGCAAGATTCACGAGCATCGATTTTACAAGTCGTCGAAGAGTAGACGAGAGAAAGGAGTAAACGTTTTCTCTCATAACTGCACGAAAACTTGTATTCCGGCTCAAAACAACGGGGTACATCGTTTTAGATCGAAACTAGCAAGATTCACGAGCATCGATATTACAAGTCGTCGAAGAGTTGACGAGAGAAAGGTGTAAACGTTTTCTCTCAGAACTGCACGAAAACTTGTATTCCGGCTCAAAACAACGGGATACATCGTTTTAGATCGAAACCAGCAAGATTCACGAGCATCGATTTTACAAGTCGTCGAAGAGTAGACGAGAGAAAGGTGTAAACTTTTTCTCTCAGATCTGCGCGAAAACTTGTATTCCATCTCAAAACAACGAAATACATCGTTTTAGGTCGAAACTAGCAAGATTCACGAGCATCGATTTTACACGTCGTCGAATAGTAGTCGAGAGAAAGGTGTAAACTTTCTCTCTCAGAAAGGCGCGAAAACTTGTATTCCGGCTCAAAACAACGGGATTCATTGTTTTCGATCGAAACTAGCAAGATTCACGAGCACCAATTTTACAAGTCGTCGAAGAGTAGACGAGAGAAAGGTGTAAACTTTTTCTCTCAGAACTGCGCGAAAACTTGTATTCCGGCTCAAAAAAACGGGATACATCGTTTTAGGTCGAAACTAGCAAGATTCACGAGCATCGATTTTACAAGTCGTCGAATAGTAGTCGAGAGAAAGGTGTAAACTTTCTCTCTCAGAAAGGCGCGAAAACTTGTATTCCGGCTCAAAACAACAGGATTCATCGTTTTAGATCGAAACTAGCAAGATTCACGAGCATTGATTTTACAAGTCGTCGAAGAGTAGACGAGAGAAAGGTGTAAACTTTTTCTCTCAGAACTGCGCGAAAACTTGTATTCCGGCTCAAAAAAAACGGGATACATCGTTTTAGATCGAAACTAGCAAGATTCATGGCATCGATTTTACAAGTCCTCGAAGAGTAGACGAGAGAAAGGTGTAAACTTTTTCTCTCAGAACTGCGCGAAAACTTGTATTCCGGCTCAAAACAACGGGATTCATCGTTTTAGATCGAAAATAGCAAGATTCACGAGCATCGATTTTACAAGTCGTCGAATAGTAGTCGAGAGAAAGGTGTAAACTTTCTCTCTCAGAAAGGCGCGAAAACTTGTATTCCGGCTCAAAACAACAGGATTCATCGTTTTAGATCAAAACTATCAAGATTCACGAGCATTGATTTTACAAGTCCTCTTAGAGTAGACGAGAGAAAGGTGAAAACTTTTTCTCTCAGAACTGCGCGAAAACTTGTATTCCGGCTCAAAAAAACGGGATACATCGTTTTAGATCGAAACTAGCAAGATTCACGAGCATCGATTTTACAAGTCGTCAGAGTACTCGAGAGAAAGGTGTAAACTTTTTCTCTCAGAACTGCGCGAAAACTTGTATTTCGGCTCAAAACAACGGGATACATCGATTTAGGTCGAAACTAGCAAGATTCACGAGCATCGATTTTACAAGTCGTCGAAGAGTAGACGAGAAAAAGGTGTAAACTTTTTCTCTCAGAACTGCACGAAAACTTGTATTCCGGCTCAAAACAACCGAATACATCGTTTTAGATCGAAACTAGCAAGATTCACGAGCATCGATTTTACAAGTCGTCGAAGAGTAGACGAGAGAAAGGAGTAAACGTTTTCTCTCAGAACTGCACGAAAACTTGTATTCCGGCTCAAAACAACGGGGTACATCGTTTTAGATCGAAACTAGCAAGATTCACGAGCATCGATATTACAAGTCGTCGAAGAGTTGACGAGAGAAAGGTGTAAACGTTTTCTCTCAGAACTGCACGAAAACTTGTATTCCGGCTCAAAACAACGGGATACATCGTTTTAGATCGAAACCAGCAAGATTCACGAGCATCGATTTTACAAGTCGTCGAAGAGTAGACGAGAGAAAGGTGTAAACTTTTTCTCTCAGATCTGCGCGAAAACTTGTATTCCATCTCAAAACAACGAAATACATCGTTTTAGGTCGAAACTAGCAAGATTCACGAGCATCGATTTTACACGTCGTCGAATAGTAGTCGAGAGAAAGGTGTAAACTTTCTCTCTCAAAACTGCGCGAAAACTTGTATTCCGGCTCAAAACAACGGGATTCATCGTTTTCGATCGAAACTAGCAAGATTCACGAGCACCAATTTTACAAGTCGTCGAAGAGTAGACGAGAGAAAGGTGTAAACTTTTTCTCTCAGATCTGCGCGAAAACTTGTATTCCATCTCAAAACAACGAGATACATCGTTTTAGGTCGAAACTAGCAAGATTCACGAGCATCGATTTTACAAGTCGTCGAATAGTAGTCGAGAGAAAGGTGTAAACTTTCTCTCTCAAAACTGCGCGAAAACTTGTATTCCGGCTCAAAACAAAGGGATTCATCGTTTTAGATCGAAACTAGCAAGATTCACGAGCATAGATTTTACAAGTCCTCGAAGAGTAGACGAGAGAAAGGTGTAAACTTTTTCTCTCAGAACTGCGCGAAAACTTGTATTCCGGCTCAAAAAAACGGGATACATCGTTTTAGATCGAAACTAGCAAGATTCATGGCATCGATTTTACAAGTCCTCGAAGAGTAGACGAGAGAAAGGTGTAAACTTTTTCTCTCAGAACTGCGCGAAAACTTGTATTCCGGCTCAAAACAACGGGATTCATCGTTTTAGATCGAAAATAGCAAGATTCATGAGCATCGATTTTACAAGTCGTCGAATAGTAGTCGAGAGAAAGGTGTAAACTTTCTCTCTCAGAAAGGCGCGAAAACTTGTATTCCGGCTCAAAAGAACAGGATTCATCGTTTGAGATCAAAACTAGCAAGATTCACGAGCATTGATTTTACAAGTCCTCGAAGAGTAGACGAGAGAAAGGTGAAAACTTTTTCTCTCAGAACTGCGCGAAAACTTGTATTCCGGCTCAAAAAAACGGGATACATCGTTTTAGATCGAAACTAGCAAGATTCACGAGCATCGATTTTACAAGTCGTCGAATAGTAGTCGAGAGAAAGGTGTAAACTTTCTCTCTCAGAAAGGCGCGAAAACTTGTATTCCGGCTCAAAACAACAGGATTCATCGTTTTAGATCAAAACTAGCAAGATTCACGAGCATTGATTTTACAAGTCGTCGAAGAGTAGACGAGAGAAAGGTGTAAACTTTTTCTCTCAGAACTGCGCGAAAACTTGTATTCCGGCTCAAAAAAAACGGGATACATCGTTTTAGATCGAAACTAGCAAGATTCATGGCATCGATTTTACAAGTCCTCGAAGAGTACACGAGAGAAAGGTGTAAACTTTTTCTCTCAGAACTGCGCGAAAACTTGTATTCCGGCTCAAAACAACGGGATTCATCGTTTTAGATCGAAAATAGCAAGATTCACGAGCATCGATTTTACAAGTCGTCGAATAGTAGTCGAGAGAAAGGTGTAAACTTTCTCTCTCAGAAAGGCGCGAAAACTTGTATTCCGGCTCAAAACAACAGGATTCATCGTTTTAGATCAAAACTATCAAGATTCACGAGCATTGATTTTACAAGTCCTCTTAGAGTAGACGAGAGAAAGGTGAAAACTTTTTCTCTCAGAACTGCGCGAAAACTTGTATTCCGGCTCAAAAAAACGGGATACATCGTTTTAGATCGAAACTAGCAAGATTCACGAGCATCGATTTTACAAGTCGTCAGAGTACTCGAGAGAAAGGTGTAAACTTTTTCTCTCAGAACTGCGCGAAAACTTGTATTTCGGCTCAAAACAACAGGATACATCGATTTAGGTCGAAACTAGCAAGATTCACGAGCATCGATTTTACAAGTCGTCGAAGAGTAGACGAGAAAAAGGTGTAAACTTTTTCTCTCAGAACTGCACGAAAACTTGTATTCCGGCTCAAAACAACCGAATACATCGTTTTAGATCGAAACTAGCAAGATTCACGAGCATCGATTTTACAAGTCGTCGAAGAGTAGACGAGAGAAAGGAGTAAACGTTTTCTCTCAGAACTGCACGAAAACTTGTATTCCGGCTCAAAACAACGGGGTACATCGTTTTAGATCGAAACTAGCAAGATTCACGAGCATCGATATTACAAGTCGTCGAAGAGTTGACGAGAGAAAGGTGTAAACGTTTTCTCTCAGAACTGCACGAAAACTTGTATTCCGGCTCAAAACAACGGGATACATCGTTTTAGATCGAAACCAGCAAGATTCACGAGCATCGATTTTACAAGTGGTCGAAGAGTAGACGAGAGAAAGGTGTAAACTTTTTCTCTCAGATCTGCGCGAAAACTTGTATTCCATCTCAAAACAACGAAATACATCGTTTTAGGTCGAAACCAGCAAGATTCACGAGCATCGATTTTACACGTCGTCGAATAGTAGTCGAGAGAAAGGTGTAAACTTTCTCTCTCAGAAAGGCGCGAAAACTTGTATTCCGGCTCAAAACAACGGGATTCATCGTTTTCGATCGAAACTAGCAAGATTCACGAGCACCAATTTTACAAGTCGTCAAAGAGTAGACGAGAGAAAGGTGTAAACTTTTTCTCTCAGAACTGCGCGAAAACTTGTATTCCGGCTCAAAAAAACGGGATACATCGTTTTAGGTCGAAACTAGCAAGATTCACGAGCATCGATTTTACAAGTCGTCGAATAGTAGTCGAGAGAAAGGTGTAAACTTTCTCTCTCAGAAAGGCGCGAAAACTTGTATTCCGGCTCAAAACAACAGGATTCATCGTTTTAGATCGAAACTAGCAAGATTCACGAGCATTGATTTTACAAGTCGTCGAAGAGTAGACGAGAGAAAGGTGTAAACTTTTTCTCTCAGAACTGCGCGAAAACTTGTATTCCGGCTCAAAAAAAACGGGATACATCGTTTTAGATCGAAACTAGCAAGATTCATGGCATCGATTTTACAAGTCCTCGAAGAGTAGACGAGAGAAAGGTGTAAACTTTGTCTCTCAGAACTGCGCGAAAACTTGTATTCCGGCTCAAAACAACGGGATTCATCGTTTTAGATCGAAAATAGCAAGATTCACGAGCATCGATTTTACAAGTCGTCGAATAGTAGTCGAGAGAAAGGTGTAAACTTTCTCTCTCAGAAAGGCGCGAAAACTTGTATTCCGGCTCAAAACAACAGGATTCATCGTTTTAGATCAAAACTATCAAGATTCACGAGCATTGATTTTACAAGTCCTCTTAGAGTAGACGAGAGAAAGGTGAAAACTTTTTCTCTCAGAACTGCGCGAAAACTTGTATTCCGGCTCAAAAAAACGGGATACATCGTTTTAGATCGAAACTAGCAAGATTCACGAGCATCGATTTTACAAGTCGTCAGAGTACTCGAGAGAAAGGTGTAAACTTTTTCTCTCAGAACTGCGCGAAAACTTGTATTTCGGCTCAAAACAACGGGATACATCGATTTAGGTCGAAACTAGCAAGATTCACGAGCATCGATTTTACAAGTCGTCGAAGAGTAGACGAGAAAAAGGTGTAAACTTTTTCTCTCAGAACTGCACGAAAACTTGTATTCCGGCTCAAAACAACCGAATACATCGTTTTAGATCGAAACTAGCAAGATTCACGAGCATCGATTTTACAAGTCGTCGAAGAGTAGACGAGAGAAAGGAGTAAACGTTTTCTCTCAGAACTGCACGAAAACTTGTATTCCGGCTCAAAACAACGGGGTACATCGTTTTAGATCGAAACTAGCAAGATTCACGAGCATCGATATTACAAGTCGTCGAAGAGTTGACGAGAGAAAGGTGTAAACGTTTTCTCTCAGAACTGCACGAAAACTTGTATTCCGGCTCAAAACAACGGGATACATCGTTTTAGATCGAAACCAGCAAGATTCACGAGCATCGATTTTACAAGTCGTCGAAGAATAGACGAGAGAAAGGTGTAAACTTTTTCTCTCAGATCTGCGCGAAAACTTGTATTCCATCTCAAAACAACGAAATACATCGTTTTAGGTCGAAACTAGCAAGATTCACGAGCATCGATTTTACACGTCGTCGAATAGTAGTCGAGAGAAAGGTGTAAACTTTCTCTCTCAAAACTGCGCGAAAACTTGTATTCCGGCTCAAAACAACGGGATTCATCGTTTTCGATCGAAACTAGCAAGATTCACGAGCACCAATTTTACAAGTCGTCGAAGAGTAGACGAGAGAAAGGTGTAAACTTTTTCTCTCAGATCTGCGCGAAAACTTGTATTCCATCTCAAAACAACGAGATACATCGTTTTAGGTCGAAACTAGCAAGATTCACGAGCATCGATTTTACAAGTCGTCGAATAGTAGTCGAGAGAAAGGTGTAAACTTTCTCTCTCAAAACTGCGCGAAAACTTGTATTCCGGCTCAAAACAAAGGGATTCATCGTTTTAGATCGAAACTAGCAAGATTCACGAGCATAGATTTTACAAGTCCTCGAAGAGTAGACGAGAGAAAGGTGTAAACGTTTTCTCTCAGAACTGCGCGAAAACTTGTATACCGGCTCAAAACAACTGGATACATCGTTTTGGATCGAAACTAGCAAGATTCACGGGCATCGATTTTACAAGTCTTCGAAGAGTAGACAAGAGAAAGGTGTAAACTTTTTCTCTCAGAACTGCGCGAAAACTTGTATTCCGGCTCAAAACAACGGGATACATCGTTTTAGATCGAAACTAGCAAGATATACGAGCATTGATTTTACAAGTCGTCGAAGAGTAGACGAGAAAAAGGTGTAAACGTTTTCTCTCAGAACTGCGCCAAAACTTGTATTCCGGCTCAGAACAACGGGTTACATCGTTTTAGATCAAAACTAGCAAGATTCACGAGCATCGATATTACAAGTCGTCGAAGAGTAGACGAGAGAAAGGTGTTAACTTTTTCACTCAGAACTGCGCGAAAACTTGTATTCCGGCTCAAAACAACGGGATACATCGTTTTAGATCAAAACCAGCAAGATTCACGAGCATCGATTTTGCACGTCGTCGAAGAGTACACGAGATAAAGGTGTAAACGTTTTCTCTCAGAACTGCGCGAAAACTTGTATTCTGGCTCAAAACAACGGGATACATCGTTTTAGATCGAAACTAGCAAGATTCACGAGCATCGATTTTACAAGTCGTCGAAGAGTAGACGAGAGAAAGGTGTAAATTTTTCTCTCAGAACTGCGCGAAAACTTGTATTCCGGCTCAAAACAACGGGATACATCGTTTTAGATCATAACTAGCAAGAGTCACGAGCATCGATTTTACACGTCGTCGAAGAGTACACGAGAGAAAGGTGTAAACGTTTTCTCTCAGAACTGCGCGAAAACTTGTATACCGGCTCAAAAAAACGGGATACATCGTTTTAGATCGAAACTAGCAAGATTCAGGAGCATCGATTTTACAAGTCGTCGAAGAGTAGACGAGAGATAGGTGTAAACTTTTTCTCTCAGAACTGCGCGAAAACTTGTATTCCGGCTCAAAACAACGGGATACATCGTTTTAGATCGAAACCAGCAACATTCACGAGCATCGATTTTACAAGTCGTCGAATAGTGGACGAGAGAAAGGTGTAAACTTTTTCTCTCAGAACTGCACGAAAACTTGTATTCCGGCTCAAAACAACAGAATACATCGTTTTAGATCGAAACTAGCAAGATTCACGAGCATCGATTTTACAAGTCGTCGAAGAGTAGACGAGAGAAAGGAGTAAACTTTTTCTCTCAGAACTGCACGAAAACTTGTATTCCGGCTCAAAACAACAGAATACATCGTTTTAGATCGAAACTAGCAAGATTCACGAGCATCGATTTTACAAGTCGTCGAAGAGTAGACGAGAGAAAGGAGTAAACTTTTTCTCTCAGAACTGCACGAAAACTTGTATTCCGGCTCAAAACAACGGGGTACATCGTTTTAGATCGAAACTAGCAAGATTCACGAGCATCGATATTACAAGTCGTCGAAGAGTAGACGAGAGAAAGGTGTAAACGTTTTCTCTCAGAACTGCACGAAAACTTGTATTCCGGCTCAAAACAACGGGATACATCGTTTTAGATCGAAACCAGCAAGATTCACGAGCATCGATTTTACAAGTCGTCGAAGAGTAGACGAGAGAAAGGTGTAAACTTTTTCTCTCAGATCTGCGCGAAAACTTGTATTCCATCTCAAAACAACGAAATACATCGTTTTAGGTCGAAACTAGCAAGATTCACGAGCATCGATTTTACACGTCGTCGAATAGTAGTCGAGAGAAAGGTGTAAACTTTCTCTCTCAAAACTGCGCGAAAACTTGTATTCCGGCTCAAAACAACGGGATTCATCGTTTTAGATCGAAACTAGCAAGATTCACGAGCATAGAGTTTACAAGTCCTCGAAGAGTAGACGAGAGAAAGGTGTAAACTTTTTCTCTCAGAACTGCGCGAAAACTTGTATTCCGGCTCAAAAAAAACGGGATACATCGTTTTAGATCGAAACTAGCAAGATTCATGGCATCGATTTTACAAGTCCTCGAAGAGTAGACGAGAGAAAGGTGTAAACTTTTTCTCTCATAACTGCGCGAAAACTTGTATTCTGGCTCAAAACAACGGGATACATCGTTTTAGATCGAAACTAGCAAGATTCACGAGCATCGATTTTACAAGTCCTCGAAGAGTAGACGAGAGAAAGGTGTAAACTTTTTCTCTCAGAACTGCGCGAAAACTTCTATTGCAGCTCAAAACAACGGGATACATCGTTGTAGATCGAAACTAGCAAGATATACGAGCATTGATTTTACAAGTCGTCGAAGAGTAGACGAGAGAAAGGTGTAAATTTTTCTCTAAGAACTGCGCGAAAACTTGTATTCCGGCTCAAAACAACGGATACATCGTTTTAGATCATAACTAGTAAGAGTCACGAGCATCGATTTTACACGTCGTCGAAGAGTACACGAGAGAAAGGTGTAAACGTTTTCTCTCAGAACTGCGCGAAAACTTGTATACCGGCTCAAAAAAACGGGATACATCGTTTTAGATCGAAACTAGCAAGATTCACGAGCATCGATTTTACAAGTCGTCGAAGAGTAGACGAGAGAAAGGTGTAAACTTTTTCTCTCAGAACTGCGCGAAAACTTGTATTCCGGCTCAAAACAACTGAATACATCGTTTTGGATCGAAACTAGCAAGATTCACGGGCATCGATTTTACAAGTCTTCGAAGAGTAGACAAGAGAAAGGTGTAAACTTTTTCTCTCAGAACTGCGCGAAAACTTGTATTCCGGCTCAAAACAACGGGATACATCGTTTTAGATCGAAACTAGCAAGATATACGAGCATTGATTTTACAAGTCGTCGAAGAGTAGACGAGAGAAAGGTGTAAACTTTTTCTCTCAGAACTGCGCCAAAACTTGTATTCCGGCTCAGAACAACGGGTTACATCGTTTTAGATCGAAACTAGCAAGATTCACGAGCATCGATATTACAAGTCGTCGAGAGTAGACGAGAGAACGGTGTTAACTTTTTCACTCAGAACTGCGCGAAAACTTGTATTCCGGCTCAAAACAACGGGATACATCGTTTTAGATCAAAACCAGCAAGATTCACGAGCATCAATTTTGCACGTCGTCGAAGAGTAGACGAGAGAAAGGTGTAAACTTTTCTCTCAGATCTGCGCGAAAACTTGTATTCCATCTCAAAACAACGAGGAGATACATCGTTTTAGGTCGAAACTAGCAAGATTCACGAGCATCGATTTTACACGTCGTCGAATAGTAGTCGAGAGAAAGGTGTAAACTTTCTCTCTCAAAACTGCGCGAAAACTTGTATTCCGGCTCAAAACAACGGGATTCATCGTTTTAGATCGAAACTAGCAAGATTCACGAGCATAGATTTTACAAGTCCTCGAAGAGTAGACGAGAGAAAGGTGTAAACTTTTTCTCTCAGAACTGCGCGAAAACTTGTATTCCGGCTCAAAAAAAACGGGATACATCGTTTTAGATCGAAACTAGCAAGATTCATGGGCATCGATTTTACAAGTCCTCGAAGAGTAGACGAGAGAAAGGTGTAAACTTTTTCTCTCATAACTGCGCGAAAACTTGTATTCTGGCTGAAAACAACGGGATACATCGTCTTAGATCGAAACTAGCAAGATTCACGAGCATCGATTTTACAAGTCCTCGAAGAGTAGACGAGAGAAAGGTGTAAACTTTTTCTCTCAGAACTGCGCGAAAACTTCTATTCCAGCTCAAAACAACGGGATACATCGTTGTAGATCGAAACTAGCAAGATTCACGAGCATCGATTTTACAAGTCCTCGAAGAGTAGACGAGAGAAAGGTGTAAACTTTTTCTCTCAGAACTGAGCGAAAACTTCTATTCCAGCTCAAAACAACGGGATACATCGTTGTAGATCAAAACTAGCAAGATATACGAGCATTAATTTTACAAGTCGTCGAAGAGTAGACGAGAGAAAGGTGTAAATTTTTCTCTCAGAACTGCGCGAAAACTTGTATTCCGGCTCAAAACAACGGGATACATCGTTTTAGATCATAACTAGCAAGAGTCACGAGCATCGATTTTACACGTCGTCGAAGAGTACACGAGAGAAAGGTGTAAACGTTTTCTCTCAGAACTGCGCGAAAACTTGTATACCGGCTCAAAAAAACGGGATACATCGTTTTAGATCGAAACTAGCAAGATATACAAGCATTGATTTTACAAGTCGTCGAAGAGTAGACGAGAGAAAGGTGTAAACTTTTTCTCTCAGAACTGCGCCAAAACTTGTATTCCGGCTCAGAACAACGGGTTACATCGTTTTAGATCGAAACTAGCAAGATTCACGAGCATCGATATTACAAGTCGTCGAAGAGTAGACGAGAGAACGGTGTT